>NW_024879599.1:25000-167847 GCF_900700415.2 Clupea harengus | reverse complement strand
CAGGAAGTGCTCATGTTTGCTAGTGTTTACAGACCCCAGGATCAGTGTGTGAGAATGGCACACATCAACACTCGCCATGGTGACGCTCACCCTGATGACACTTTCCATAGAGACAGTGACCCTGGTGATGTCACCCTGACATGCTGGGTCTGACTGTTTGATTTGAAATGATGATGCAAAAGAGCTCTCCTCGGAGTTACACATTTAATGACATGTCTTTTTAATTTAAAATATAATTATAAAAGATAAAGCAAACTATCGCTACAAGACAAATGTATACGTACAAACACATTACAAATCATGAGATGTAAACATGTGAATTAGGATGAACACGGCTGCCAGACCCACCTATGAGTGCTGGGAATGACATCAGCTGATGTGTCAGGGCCATGGGATACACCTGCTGTTTGGTTCTGAAGGTTCTGGACACACTACTGTGGTTCTGAATAGTTTGGACACAATCAAGTGGTTCTGAAGGCTCTGGACACAGTAGTGTGGTTTCATCACAATCAGAAGGGTGCTCAAAGGTTCTTGAAGGCTAAAGAACAGCTGATGTCTCAGAACCTAGAACCAGTGGTCCTGATCTGGGCCGTCTGGCTCTGGAGCACCTAGAACATCCCACATGCTCTGACAGGGTAGAGGTGAGGAGCTGCCCTGACTCTGACCCTGACCCTAACACTGACCCTGACCCTGACTATATCCCTGACCCCAGGAGGGTGTTTCCCTCATTAAAGCTAATAAACTCATAAACAGCATCCAAGCCCAGAAGCAACGTGAGCCTCATCAACTGATGGAAACATCTGAAAGAGTTCTGGTTCTGAAAGTTCTGGATACAATATATTTGGTTCTGAAAGAAAAATCTGAAAGAATCCACATTGTTCCTCAACACCCAATCCTTGATCAGTGCTGGTACCAGAGCCAGACCCACATCGGACCAGAGCCGGGTCAGAGCCGGATCAGAGCCGGATCAGAGCCGGTTCAGAGCCAGATCCGCAGGTACCTCTCTGGTGGCTTTGGTTTCCTTTTTCAGCTCCAGCAGCATGAATGCAGTTTTTGGCTTGTTTGTGTAGATACACACACAGAGGTCCAGTGCTGTGTGTTTGTGTGTGTGTGTGTGTGTGTGTGTATGTGTTGTGATGACCCCGCCTCTTTTGGTTGCTGGGGTACGTTCGTCGTAGGATTGAAGCTAAGTTAATCAATTGGCCTTTTAGCCCGTTAAGATTAGCGAGCTGATTGAGAACAGCAAATATCGGTTCGTTAACGGCTGATCCGCATCCTAATCATGTGGTTAATTTCAACCAGGCTAAAGTTATCATGGCATTTGCGCGTGCACGTCCTACTTCAAAAGGCAGGAAAGGTCGATCACCAAAACCATGATTTTCTAACGGTATAATGGTTCTAAACTCAAAGAAAAGGGCTCTTTTTTTCTCCGCTGGCGAGTAGGAGATGAACATGAACGCTTATGAAGAATACAAGACCATAATCATGGCAAAATTCAACACCACCACCGCTGTGAGAGCAAGGTGTGTTGGGATGTTTATAGGGTGATATCTATGTATGAATAACCGACGGCAAATGTCAGCTAGTACAGAGGTTTCCTCTACCGGTTTGAATCTGCATGGTTGCTAGTTCAAATCCCCTCACCTCCTTCCTCGATGTAGTTTTACATTTCCTTGGAAGTCGCTTTGAATAAAAGCGTCTGTTAAATGACTAAATGTATTAATAACAAATGCAATAAATTGAAGCAGTGAAAATAAATTGTCTGTATTTCTCTCTCTTCTTATCATGAGTCCACCGTAATCATTTTCGACAATAATGATATGCTATGGTGTACTAATAACACTCATATAATTATGAGTGCTTTGTTCTCCGCATCACCGACACTACAAAAATGTACCACTCGCAAAAAAGCGCAAGACAGTCAATGTGGTGTTTGCAATAAATGACTCGAGAAGGTCTGTAAATTAATGATTCCTTGTCGGCTGAATCGGTAGCGCTCATACAAGAATAATGGATCTTGGCGATCGCAAAGAACTCTCTCCCTCCGCTAATCTAACTCTAATATCAGTCCTTGGTCAATGGGATCCCTCCTTTTTCCGGGGGTGTGGCAAGCTTATCCAGCTACACTTAAGTTAGCCTGCCCTGGAGCAGGTTAGTGCTAATCGATATGTAACTATGGTGATTTATCAAAAGTTGCTTCCACGAACCAAAAAGAGGGGCGTTTTTTTATCTTAGCCTGAAAATTAGCTTGCTAAACCGTTTAGCGAGCTACGACGAATACCCCCCTGGGCTGGCTGTTTGTCTGTCTGTGTGTTTGTCTTGCAGATGCCCAGCAGGTGTGTTTAGCTCATCAGTGATTGGGAACACCTGGGACCAGTACTATAATAGCAAATCCCACTGGTTCCCAAAGGAGATTCTGATAGAGCTTCAGAGAGAGATTCGGAGACAGATTCAGAGAGAGAGAGAGAGAGAGAGAGAGAGAGAGAGAAAAAAATAAAAAAAAACTTTGCTCCCTACGCTCTGCTCGTGCCATGCTCATCTTTGCGTACTTTTCACAATACAACACTCCACTTACTGACCTAGCATGCAGGCATACACGCTAACGCTTACTGATTCACTGACTGCCACACCTCACCGTAGCTTGGACTGTTAGTGTCCTGGCTAATTGTAATAAATCCTTAGTGTTTTGGCTTTTAAACTCTGTGAACGTCTGTTATTTGTCATGTCTGTGAGCCGGACATGACAGTGTGTCTGTCTGTGTGTGCGTGTGTGTGTTTGTGTCTGTGATTGTGGGTTAATATGTGTGTGTCTCTGTGTGTGTTTAATATGTGTGTGTGTGTGTGTGTGTTATTCATTATGTGTGTAAATATTAATTAACACACACAGGCCCAGTATGTGTCTGTGTTAATATGTGTCTCTGTGTATGTGTGTGTGTGTGTGTTAATATGTGTGTTTGTTAATATCTGTGTATGTGTGTGTGTTCATACGTGTATATGTGTGTTAATATGTGTGTTAATATGTGTGTGTGTGTGTTCATTTGTGTGTGTGAGTGTGTGTTAATATAGGTATGTGTGTGTGTGTGTGTGTGTGTGTGTGTTGCTCTTCAGTCCATCTTCTCGGGGGGAACCACCTCCATCAGCAGCTGCAGATGCATGGTGAGTGGACCTGTAGGGGGAGGTTAGATGTGATGAGCTGGAGGATAAGTAACGTTAGATGTGATTGGCTGGAGGATAAGTAACGTTAGATGTGATTGGCTGGAGGATAAGTAGCGTTAGATGTGATTGGCTGGAGGATAAGTGTGTGTGTTTGTATTTATGTATGTGCGTTTGTGTCTATGTGATTGTTTGTGTGCAAGTGTGTGTGTGTGTGTGTCTGTGCATGTATGGTGTATTATGTGTGTGTGTGCATGTTGTGTATGTGTGCCGTATTTATGCGTGTGTGTGTGTGTGTGTGTGTGTGTGTGTGTGTGTGTGTGAAGCTCTGAAGCTTGAGTACACTCACAAATACCCCACCCCCCACTAGCACCTGCTTACCTCGATATGCTACTTTAAATTTGAGGGCGAATTATTGAAGGCTAGCAACTCCTTTTTTTGAGGGAGACAGGAACGGCATTGAAACCTCCAGGAGTCATTCTTGGGGCCTTTGAACTCGAACATATCTTTTAAATAGGGCCAAGGGTGGCTCATATCAGAGGGCTCAGTTCAGGCCGACTCTGGATCCATGTTGAATAGGCAGTAGTCAGGCTGTTTGTTGAATGTTCAGGTATAACAGGCAAAGCTACCGCTAGTGCTGCTGCCAAACGTGCACTCTGATATCATTAGAGTTGACTGAGCCACCTGATTGGTTTAAACTTCCAAAACAGCAACGCAATCCATAGTTTTCTGTAGGCCAACATTTTGGCGAAACTGTGTTCATAAAATGTAACGAGTAACAACACATATTGTAAAAATGTAGCGGAGTAAAAGTATAGATAATAGCTAAAAAATGTAATGGAGTAAAAGTAAAAAGTATGCACTATTATTTTTACTTAAGTAAAGTACAGATACGTAAAAATGTACTTAAGTACAGTAACGAAGTAAAAATACTTCGTTACATTCCACCACTGGTTCTGAATGGTTTGGACACAATCATGTGGATCTGAATGTTCTGGACACAGTAGTGTGGTTCCATCACAATCAGAAGGTTTAAGGTTCTTGAAGGCTGATGTGGCCTCCTGGCTCTGGAGCTCTCCGCTTTAACATGATTTTGATCAGTCTCGAGTTGCTTTCGTGTTGCCTGTGGATTCTGCATGTCTCTATAGTTGCATGCCTTTATAAGGAGCCGGTGGGGCATTTATGTATGCAAATTCAGGTGTATGAGAACGTGTGTTCAATTTAAGAATCAGTGCACAGCTAAGAACACTTTGGCGGTTTAAGAACACATTTCCAGGCGTCAATGAATCCGGCAGAGATCTTTTCTTAGGTTGGTCTTTCGAAGTTCGTATAAAGATATTTAATAAGACACTTAAGAAAATGTTCGAGAATGAGGTCCATTGTTTCAAATCACATCATTATTTAATTATTCTACCTCATTACTACCCCTAAATTGCCCCTGTCCCAACTTTTTTTGCATTGTGTTGCAGGCCTGAATGGCAGGAATGGATGTATATTTACAAATCAAATGAAGATGACCAGACAAAACATGAAATATCTTGTTTAAATAAATACATTTATAAATCACTGCTTTCTTTTTTCATTTGCATTTTCCATACCGTCCACACTTTTTCTGATTTGGGTTTGTACAATGAGGGGAATTTTTTATTTTATTTTCAACTTTAAGAAATTTTTTTTTTTTTAAATGAATATCAAATTTATAGGATTAATGATGAATTATTATAGGATTGTATGCAGATTTTGTGCTTTTCTGTGCGTCTCATTTACATTTAGTCATTTAGCAGACGCTTTTGTCCAAAGCGACGTACAATGGAGAGAACAGTCAAGCTAAGAGCAATAAAGAACATGGTGTAACAATAAATACTACTTTACATAAGAATTAGAAAACGACCTAGGAAGGAAAAAGAAGTGCAGGAATGTAACTGCTGAAGTGCAAGTTAAGCGCTAGTCAAGGTGCCAGTTAGGAAGGGAGGTGCTCTCTGAAGAGTTGGGTCTTCAAAAGCTTCTTGAAGGTAGAGAGGGACGCCCGTGCTCTGGTAGTACTAGGCAGTTCGTTCCACCAACGTGGAACTACAAATGAGAATAGTTTGGATTGCCGTGCTTGCACGGACGGCAGTGCCAAACGACGCTCACTAGACGAGCGCAGCGTCCTGGGTGTGACATTTGCCCTTACAAGAGCATTTAGGTAGGTGGGAGCAGAACCAGCAAGCACTCTGTAGGCAAGCATAAGTGACTTGAACTTAATGCGAGCAGCTACCGGCAGCCAGTGGAGCTCAATGAGTAGCGGGGTGACGTGTGCCCTTTTCGGTTGGTTGAACACCAGGCGCGCTGCCGCGTTCTGGATCATCTGTAATGGTTTCACCACGCAAGCCGGCAGGCCCGTTAGGAGGGCGTTGCAGTAGTCAAGGCGGGAACTCACCAAGGTTTGCACCAGCAGCTGGGTGGCATACTGGGTTAGGTACGGCCTGATTTTGCGGATGTTGTATAGCGCAAAGCGGCACGACCTGGAGACAGAGGCGATGTGGGCCGTGAAGGTCAGTTGGTCATCAATAATGACCCCCAGGTTTCTTGCTGTTTTGGATGGAACAAGAGATAAAGAGTCAATGTTGATATTGATGTTATGGTGGATGACCTGTTTGGCTGGGAAGACCATCAGCTCCGTTTTGGCCAGGTTCAGCTGAAGGTGGTGATTTTTCATCCATGTGGATATATCAGCAAGACAGTCCAAGATCCGCGCCGAGACCGTGGTGTCCTCAGAAGGGAAAGACAGAAACAGTTGAGTATCATCGGCATAACAGTGATAGGAAAACCCATGCGAGCGGATGATCGGGCCCAACGAGGTGGTGTAAATGGCAAAGAGAAGTGGTCCCATCACCGAGCCACTTGGGGCACCCCAGTGGTGAGGAGGTGAGGTACAGACAGCTGACCTTGCCAAGACATGTTGAACGAGCGCCCAGTGAGGTAGGATTCAAACCAGGAGTGCGCATTGCCAGAAATGCCCATACTTGACAGTATGGACAGAAGGATGCGGTGGTTGACTGTATCAAACGCTGCTGAAAAGTCAAGCAGGACGAGAGCCGAGGATTGAGCTGCTGCTCTAGCTGTTTTTAAGGCCTCCGTTACAGACAGCAGGGCTGTTTCGGTGGAGTGACCGCTTTTGAATCCAGACTGGTTCGGATCGAGGAGATTGTTCTTTGACAGGAACTCGGTGACCTGTTTGGAAGCTGCCCTCTCAATGGTTTTAGATAGGAGCGTGAGAAGTGAGACCGGTCGATAGTTTTCCACCTGAGTGGGATCGAGAGACGGCTTCTTGAGAAGCGGCGTTACCCGAGCCACTTTGAAAAGAGAAGGAAATGTTCCAGAATTAAATGAAGCATTAATCACCTGTGTTATTGCCGGTAAGACGGCAGGCGATATGGCTTGAAGGATGTTGGATGGGATGGGGTCCAGCGGGCATGTAGTTGGACGGCTGCCTGTTAGGATTTTGGAGACCTCACTCTCGCTGAGAGGGATGAAAGAAGGAAATGATGAGCCATTGACGGTTGCGCCCTTAGGGGGGGGAGACAGTTGGTCGAACTGTTTCCCGATGGCTGCCACTTTCTCTGTGAAAAAGGAAGCAAAGTTATCAGCAGTGAGGTTAGTAGCTGGGGGAGGAGGAGGAGGGTAGAGCAGAGCTTTGAAGGTGGAGAATAGTTTCCGAGCGTCAGTTGCACCGTTGATCTCAGTTGCACCGTCTTCTTAGCAGCAGTGATGCTGGATGAGAAGGAGGCCAGCAGTGTCTGGTAGCTTGCAAGATCGTCCAGTGCTGCAGATTTGTGCCACTTTCTCTCAGCCGCTCTGAGATTGGAGCGCTGCGTTCGGAGGGTATCACTCAGCCACGAATGAGACACAAACTGTCCAAGCATGAGCTCAGAGTGGAGCAGAGATTCTGTGGCATCATCGACACCTAGTGAGGAGAAAGTGGATAAAGGTGGGAGAGCAGAAGAAACCAGAGAGGAAAAGTGGGTGGGAGAGAGGTTGCGGAGGTTGCGCCGGAACGAGACCATCGGAGGGGGGACAGAGGGTTGCTCAATGAGCCGAACATCGAAGCGAATGAAGAAGTGGTCCGAGAGATGCAGAGGGGTTACCGTTAGGTTGTCCGTGGTGCAGTTCCGAGCAAGGATGAGGTCAAGATCTTTTCCTGCTTTGTGAGTTGGAGGAGTGGGGACCTGTTGTAGGTCGAACGAGTGAACCAGGGTCCGAAAGTCAGCTGAGTTGGGATTGTCTAGGTGGATGTTCATGTCGCCAGGTGGATGTTCATGTGAGCGTCTCCCAGCTCAAGTGTGTTCTCTTGAGATTCCAACCCAGTCTCCTGTGTTCCAGTGGACACAGACGCACACACACACTGTTCTTCCCATGGTGAGTAACTGACACAACACACACACACTGTGCTTCGCATGGTGAGTTACTGACACGTCACACACACACACACTCTGCTTCGCAATGGTAAGTTACTGACACATTACAGACACACACACACACTGTGTTTTCCATGGTGAGTTACTGACACGTCACACACACATAAACACTGTACTTCGCATGGTGAGTTACTGACACGTCACAAACACACACACACTGTGCTTCGCAATGGTGAGTTACTGACACACACACACACACTGTGTTTCCCATGGTGAGTTACTGACATGTCACACACACACACACACACACACACGCACACACTGCCCTTCCCATGGTGAGTTACTGTCACGTTATACACACACCCACACACACACACACACACACACACACTGTGGTTACAGGGACAGAGAGGCTGCAGACTCTCAACACCAGAGGGCAGCACGGCCTTCATCAGATACACAAATGCAGAATATTCACAGATATGCAATGATCTTCACAAGATAATAATTGAAAGAACTCTCTGAGAGCGGGCCAAACTCAGTTTATGCATCCCATAATACCCAACATCCTCGCTGACTATGGAAGCACAAACCTGCATCCACAAGTAAAGTAAGCTGCCACTCAAAAGTCATGGTTGATTTCATCGTCACTCTCAGTCTGCTGAAACTGGAGTAAACTGGAGTCTCTCGTCATTCAGTCTGCTGAAACGGGAGTCTCTAATCAATCTGAGTCCCCTGACTGTCATGGAGGGTTCATCTCTGATTATCAGATGTAGTCCATTCTCTCTGGGTCTGTCTCCTCACAGCTCCACTCCAAACCTTTTTTGTCTAAACTTCTTTCAGGAGTAAAAAAGCAGCCATCTATTGTCTAGAAAAATATCTCTAGCTGTAGCAACTGAACTCACTGTGTGGTCGTGGTCGTGGATGCGCGTGGCAGACGGACACCCTAGTAGGGAATTCTGCTACCAATCAAATAAAAAGTGTAGACATGGCCAATTGTCCAATCAAATGTAACCAGGTGTAATGCGGGTTTCCTGCACCTCCATTCCTGTAGAGAGAGCCGATACAGGCTACCTTAATCAGACCTTTGGGAAGTGGTAAGTTGATAAAAGAGATGAGGACGATAAAGAGTTTCTCTACACATACGGTAAACGTGAGCTGAAGAAAGTTTGCCAACGCTCGTTGGCCCATCGCTGTTAGTTGTGTTGTAAGTAGGCTCATTACGAGTCGAAGCAGTGAAAAAGTTAATTCACACGGGTCGACTTAATGCCGGTAGTTCATTGTAAGCAGGCTCACTACTAGTTGAAACAGCAAAAAAGTTCATTCACACGGGTCGGCTTAATGCCATTAGTTTGCTGTAAGTAGGCTTGTTACGGGCTGAAGTAGTAAGAAAGTTGATCACACTGATCGGCGGGTCACCTCGACTTCTGCTACAAGCGAAGCTGCTGTGAGCTGGAGCAGCGAGAGCGGTATACTCATACGGACAGTACTGCCTATAATTGCCGCTTTCCCCCCCGTATTAGTAAAAACACCTCGAAGTAGTACTGTAACTTTAGGTTTCTTTTTTTTATTTCTGGTTCCCATTGTTTTTGTTTATTGGTTTATTGAAGGGCTAGTAGCCAGTCTCTTGCACCTGATCCTGCTCAATGAGCCTCTAGCTCAGGGGTCTCAAACTCCCGGCCCGCAAATCGATTTCATGCGGCCCGCCACTTGATATCAAATTGTATTATATGCTGTCGGTCAAGGATGCGTATCACGGTGGTAAAACCGGAGGCACCCTCACAACACACAGACACGCAAGCACAAACACACACAGCCAGCAATGCATGCTGTTCATTTGGTCATCGTCATTATTACATTTGATTAACCCGTTGTGTTGTTCAGAGAACTAATTGGAAGTGGTAGAGTACGGTGTTACTAGTTTTAACGAACTCCGGTGAAGAGGTGTGCAGTGGCGGAGGTTGTTTTGTCTCACGCTACTCATGCCCATGTGCCAGAGGAAGGAGCCCACCACTTTATTTACATTAATTCTGGACTTAGGACCTGGAATTTTCTCCCTTTGGAAAACTCATCTCGGTCAGTGTCAACTTCAACAGGAACTCACACGACCTCCGGTCAAGGTAAGTTGGTTTACTTGCTTTGCAATTAACCTCAGGAAATTACAGTTGCAATTTGCATTTAACTTGGTTCATTCACGTAAAGGCTGGATTTAATTGTGTGTTAACTTCTGTCCACATGCTTACCAATCCATCAGGTACTAATGGAACAGATGCACAATTCGCAAAGTAACAAGGACTGGCAACTGGCAATTCAATTTGCTTTATTTTGATTCAAACGCAGTGTCAAGGGGGGGCAATTTTTTTGATAATGATTAAGGCGACCCATTCAGTAGGTACATTAAGTTAGCTGATTAACTCATACAGCAATACTTTTCTGTCAACTAGATGGCAGCACACAACAGAAATATTTCCCCTCTAGCTACATAACTAGAGTAGCTAGTTACAGGTGGAAAGCTATGGAAGAAAGTTGCATCCAGGAGCCTTCATAAGCAAACATAATGTGGCTCCACATTAAATGATCCCAGTTTTTCATTATCCACATCTCTCAAATGTTGTATGGATGTAACATATCTTAACAGGACACATCATATGTCCAGTAACAACATAAAGAAGGGGGCAACATATAAGTCAAAACCAACAATATTTATTGGCTGATCTTGAAAGTATTGGCTTACAAAAGCAAAATAACGGTGCAAACCCATGACACCGTTACGAGCGACGCGATATTCTAATCCCATATATTTCAACGTGAGCCAATCCATTGTGACGTAGACCACCGTTTTGGGCGACGCGACCGATAAAAGTTGGAAAATGTGTGAGCGATTTTTCCCGCAGCGGCCAATCAGATTGTTTGGTGTCGTCTCTGACAGTTTGAAAACGCTATTTCCACACCCTACAACACGCCCACTCAAAGCGATGGAAGCGTATCGCGTCGCTGTCATGGGTTTGCACCGTGAGTCATCACATAGAAAATAATTCAGTGTTAGTGCAAGAAGCGAACATTCATACTGTGAAACCTATGAAAAGTGACAGTGGTATATAGAAATACAGACCGCGTTAGCCACTTCACGACCACGATTTTCGTAGAAACCTGTTGAATGGATACATTTGGTCTAGGAAGTCTTAATTGTTTTGTCAATTTATCTTCATTAGTACGCAGACTAAAAAGGAGTTTCTGTCAAAGAGCGAATCGAGTTGTTGCAATGAACGTGAGCCATCTTGACAGAATATGCCTTGGTCGAAGCTGTATGACGTTCTAATATGCTTTTACGTCCATTACTTATGACGAAAGCATTGAGGGGCGAGCCCTCCCGGAAGCCATAGAAAATGCATTGAGAGCTCTGTTTTGTGAAAAAAATTGTTTTTAACATCAAATGGAGTCAATGAGAGGTCGCCCAGAAAGGGGCGGGCCATTTGAAGCATGACTTTTGCACGACTGCCTGACTGTTACCTGATTGGACAATGACATTCAAAGGCAGATCAGACGGTCTTGTGCATGGGTCGGCAACAGGCGGCCCGCGGGCAAATTGTGGCCCGCCAGTTCT
Source organism: Clupea harengus (assembly GCF_900700415.2). Lineage (NCBI taxonomy): Eukaryota > Metazoa > Chordata > Actinopteri > Clupeiformes > Clupeidae > Clupea > Clupea harengus. Next base: position 156,694 of record NW_024879599.1, on the reverse strand, counting down.
TTTTTTGGGCCCGTCAAATTATTCCGATCGTAGCCGAGTTTTTTTAAATAGACCGTTTTTTTACTACAACATTAATTCATGAAATAATACCCCGCTAATGGTTAGATTAACATTTTACTTTTATTTTGAAACCGGAAACTGGGTTTCCTGTCATTGACTTTTCTGAAGTATTTCATCGCTACACCTCACTACTGACAGATCGCCTGAGGAGAAACAGTTTGTTTTACAGTTATGGCAAGTAATCCTAAATGCCCACGTCTATTCTGACTGGATGAGACAGTATTTATGTGCACCAACGATGACGAGCCACCACGTTTGCATGACAGTGTTAGACAGTATTAGAAATAGTAATATTTATCTAGCATCCTTCTCTTTGTTCTGGCAAGGCAACCCTCTCGTCACGTCTTCGTATGGCTGTCACAGAGAAGTGTCGGTTGGTTTATAACTAGCATCTCTGAATTGACATCGCTAGATCAATGAAATTTAAATGTATCGTAAACCCATGACACTTTAATTGGGGGACTTTTGTAGAACCTTCAATAAAGCTAATTTTAACGTTACCTCACTCATAGAAATGACAAGTCACTTTGTTACTACAAAGCAAGCACCAGTATCAGTCAGTGAGAGCTGTTTTTGTGCACCAATAATGACAACGTGGGTAATCGGCTGTGTTTTCTGTTTGTGAAAGTCAGAAAAAACTTCTTTTAAAATTGGTATCGTCATCTCGTTTTGTAAGACTAGTTTGCCAGCTAACCTGCTAGCTAGCTACCTTGTCTGAGGTAATATTAGTCTGAGGAGTTAGTCGATAGCGAGCTATTGAGTGCACCAGCCTCATCACTCCTTAAATTGAAGAGACATAGCTAGATTATTGACATTGTACCCTTTGCAAACCGCAACAACTTTGTTGCAGATGAGACACATGGGCTTTCCATTAGTGAAACTGGGTAAGATAAAGGCAAAGTTGTCTCTCCGTTTCTCTTAATGGGCTCTGTTGTCGTTGTCAACTTTCCTCTTCAGACCTTTTGACAAAGACATCGTATGCTAATTTCTCTCTGCACGCTATTTTCCCAAACAATAAACATTGTAACATTTTAAGGAGGTGCGTCAACCAACTATTTCGAAATAAAAGTAGTCCAAGATAGACTCTAAGTTTTAGACTAGGTCTAATTAGGAGGCTCAATGTTGAAAAAACTTCATCATTGCTATTATTCACAATAGGCAAGGCTATATTGACAGAGGGGGATAAGAGAGAGAGTTCGTCAAAATAATTAAATTATTCAAACAGACAACCAATGGGCTCATTCACATGGTTTATTATCATTAGTTATTTGTAGTAGACCTATCCATTCTCCATGTAGGCCTAGTTGTTGCGAGTGCACTTAAGGGGCACCTATCGCAGCGTCTTAATATGCAGTAACCCAGACTCTACCTAGTACCGAGGAAAAATACTACTTATAAAAAATACTCGGCTACTTGCCGACCCCTGGTCTAGTGGTTAGGGATGGGAATCGAGAACTGGTTCATGTTAAGAACCGGTTCCCAGTGGACCGATTCCTTGGAATCGTTAGCGAAAGTCCTTTTCGATTCCGCTATCAATATTTTTTTTTAAATATGAATTATTCGATTTTTTCCCGATTCCGCTATAGATGCCTTAAAAATAATTGTAAGTGCCGTTTAGGTATGTCACGCGCACACAGCTTTGTTTTGTTTTAGACTGCAGCCAACATGGCGTCTAGGCAGAGACGTTCAAAAGTGTGGTTATATTTCACGCAAAAAGACGACCACAGGGCCACTTGCAGTGCTTGCAAAACGTCTCTTTCGTCAAAGGGGGGGAAAACTACCATTACTCCGAAACATTTGTCCATACTGCATGCAATAACTTTGCAGGAATGTCGCGTTTTTGAGCGCTATGGAGTGAAGGTAACGTTAATGAATCTCAACCAAGCAACAGCAGCGCTGCTAATGTTAGCGCTTCATCTGTTAATATTGAAGGTAAACTCTAACAGTCTATTGTGTTAGTGCCATTTGTTTCATTGTGTAAACCAGCTATCACTTTTTGTTTATGTCAGTTTTATTTTTTAGTTTAAGGTGAATACACTTGTAAAAAAAAAAAAACAGCACTGTAATTGGCATGTTCAAATATTATTTAGCACAGCGGTTCTCAAACTCCAAACTCTATCAAGGACACCTAAACTGCCACAAATTAGACCAGGGAGGGATCCCTATTTGATAAGACTATTTTCCAGGCTCCCCCATCTGATGAGATTTTTGAGTTTAGATGTTTTATTACAAAAATGGTATGAAACCCATTACCAAATCAGTCATAAATTCTGTTACTTATGGTTGGAATTATAGTCAAAACAAATACTTTTTTTCTTTGTTGGGACCCCCTGGCACCCCATCAAGGAAAAGGAGTTTGTTTACCTATTCTTAGGTTTGTTTTTGGTTATTTAAAACATGTAAATGTATACATACATACTGTATATGCTGATAGGTGAAAATTCACCCTAGTTACCTCAGGACTCCGGAGCTGCATATAAGTATATTTATTAGACAAACAACAATTGCAATCGGGCTCACTCCCAGCACAAGGCTGAAAGTGAAGCAATGATAAACACGTCGCACAAGGTTTATATAGACAGAAGTTTAGCGTTCAGCAGGGATAACCACGTGGTGGATTTCTGATATCCGAAGCAAGGATGGAAGTTTTGCAAGGTCGGAAGAAGCACAGTTCGAACCTTCTTATCATTTCTGGTCTAAACATGCTCTTGTACATGTGCAGACTAAGTGGCACCTAATATTCTAAGTTACACACACGCAGAAACACAGAAAAGCCATGTTCCTGCTTACATAAGTACATGATTCATATAAGGTAATTAATAATACAAGGCACTTGATTATTATATTCTTAAGTCATTAACAGTGTTTGGAAATTATCTCCATCAGTCCCTCCTTTTATCCGTTTCAATGGATAATTCAGAATCACAATCAAAATCACAATTCAAATCAAAATCATCTTTCTTAATTCGTCAATTATCAATTTCAATGGATAACCTCAAAATCATCACTCTGAGCTAAATCACATGGATTTTCGGAACAGAGATCATTACTGAACATCACTCCATAAGTTAATAATTTAAAATGTCATCATATTTCTCATCACACATTTGTATACTTTGCATTTGTAGGCCAACATAGTGGGTGTCGACTGTGTGTGTGTCATTAGCTCGCCTAGGCTTCAGATAACATTCGAACAAGGCCTCTTTGCTCTGTCCTTGAAGGCCCTGTTCCCAGTGGCGGCGCCAGAGATTTTTTTCTGCAGGTGCTATGGGGGTGCTCGGCGATTTACCGAGGGTGCTATGAAATTAGGGTGATATCATACGTGTCACATGGTTCTCTACTACAACACCTCCCCACCATATCGTCATATCTGTTTACATGTTTGCTCTCTGAAGCGTCTTTGTGGTCCATGAAAAGCGCCATACAAATCGATCGTATTATTATTATCATTAGGCTGCTTCCGACGGACGCGCACATAGCCGTGTTCCTCTGCGACGGTCACTGACAAAATGCATGCAACATGTTATAGATTCCGCAATCCCAAATACTTCACTTACTTCAGTGGGGGTTAAAGTTGGCGCCAGATGACCACCAGGTCACCACTACCATGTCTGACAAATTAAACTAAACATAAATAGTTCAATACATTCTAAACTAAAGGGGGCAAATTAGAATAGCAGATAGAATGAACCAAAACAGTCAAAGAGTCAGAAATGCTTTCAAAAAGTATATATTATTTCAGGTCACAATCAATAAAAACATAGAAGCTTATATATACCTGGCTAGCAGACAGACTGCTCGTCCTAGGCTAGAATCTCTGATTTTTTAAGGCGGATCCAGAAAAATCCCAAAAAGAGACCGCATTCATTAATGTTACACATCTAACAAGACCATTCCACCTTAAATCTTAAACGGTGTAAAGATGCAGGCCCCTTTTAAAAGTGAATGAAACAAAACAGCAGGCACTCAAAACCACAATATTTAGAGCTAGATCATTGTATAATACAACTCTTAAAGAACAGGCAAAAATGCAAACAAATCTATGCTGGAAAAGCAAAATCCGGGCAACCCAGCAGACCAGGTGTAGCATGGCTAGCACCCTCAGTAGAGGTGTAGGATTGATCTCTTTGACCACGACGTTCCTCTTCTTCTAAATCAGATTCAGATACCCCTTGCATTTCTTCTTCTTCTTCAACGTCACATGATTCTTCTACTCGTAGAATTTTGGGTATCAAAAACCGATCCATTATTGTGAATTTGTTGATACTACCGCTTGACTTTGACAGTGCACTAGCTCTCTTTCTCCTCCAATCGTCAGGAAACGTCAACGTTCATGCATGCGACGTGTCTGTCGTGCTACGTGAACAATCTGTTCATTTCAATCTGTTATTATTTTCTTTTGTGATTGAAATATTATTATCACACAATAAATGAAATTAAGAACGCAGAATTAAATTAAATAACAATAATAAATAAACCATTATTTTCTTGGGGGTGCTATGGCTAATCCAGGGGGAGCTATAGCACCCCATAGCCCCCCCCTTGCGCTGCCCCTGCCTGTTCCCCATCAGGCATTCTGTTGGACAACTTTTTGCATCTTTTGTAGGATCAGATCTAAGTCTTTCCCATCTCGGGTGTTATCAGGGACATATGTGCAACATTGGTCAGTACCAAGCATGACACAAATGCCTCCATTCATGGCAGTGAGAATTTCAAGCACGGTTGTGTTTTGCCGCGTTAACCTGGAGTTGGCGTGTAGTTCTTCTCTGATCTTTTGTAGTCCGTCTGTGGTCAGGTTCTGGAACTTCATCTCAGTGTAGTAAAGGAAGTTAATCCAATCTTTGTGTGCTCCGATGACGCACCAGGGGCAGAGGGTAGATGCCAGGCCATTGGCTGCTGGGTTCAAGGCTTTGTAGTGGTCTGGAATGCCTCAGGGAAATCCCAGGCCATCGGACCAGATCCCGCTGTCATCCCCTGCTTCTCTCCTCCCTCGTACGGAATCGATTGGAACGTTCCTCAGGTACTGGTGAGTCTTGGACCTGGGGGAAATCTGAAAAGGTTGTACCAACATTGTTCTAGCACAAGGCCCAGACCAACCCACAGGTAGTGTAGCTCTTAATTCACCATCCCCACTTATCAGCTATGGCTATATCCTGTACTTCAAGAGGTCTGCCATTCAAACACATCCCCGCTATTCTACATTCAGTGGAAGTATTTAACTGTATTTCTTTCCCATTATCTATCACATTTTACATTGTGTCCAGTGTCCTAGGTGTGGATCGTTCTTCTCCCCAGGTTTTAAATAGCATTCAAACAGAGCATCTTTTCTAATAATGTGTGGAGGTGGGGCAACATTGTCTGGCATGTAGGGTCCCTATTTCCCATCATCAGCAAACATTCTGCAGAACACATTGGCTGTTGTATGTAGTTACATTGGGCAGGAAGATATGAACATTCTTTTCTACGACACGAGGTGTCCGCTAGATGGCACATCTCACACGTGCACTTGATAGCTAAGAGTAAGTTGACCATGTTTCTTCCAGGCTTCAGTTTCTCTAAATTCTTTGTCGCAGCGATCTATGTCATAAGGTACAGGGGTCGCCAGGAGTGGTTTGGTCGGCACCCTGGGCTCTGCACAGACTAAACAGACTAAACTAACTTGTGGTACTTGCGTTCTGACGGTCTGATTTACCCATTTCCATCACGGATGATCTTTAGCCAGGCCCCATCGTGGATATTCGTCCAGGGCCTGTGTTTGCTGTATCATTCATAAGTATGTTACTAGAACAACAATGTAAAATCCTACAGTCGTTGCTAAGAGTCCCTCACATCCTCTGGCCCACTTTCCGTAACCTCCTATGACCTTGCAGAGGAAGAGACCTCTTACTCCACAATTTCCACTAGGTTCTAATCCCCCAGGACAGTACTGTATCTTCTGCCAGCGGTTGAGACGAATAGAATCTAAACATCTAAACCCCTTTGTAGGCTGGTCTTCTGTCACAGTGGGCACACCCTGGAAACAGCAAAGAAAGATGATCTTTATTCCTCTGCCTCAGCCGTGTGCAGGCTTACCCGTTTGCATTGAGCCAGAAGTATCCACGTGGCTCTATCAGCTATTTTGACTGCGGTAGGTGTTGACAGTAGCACTTGTTATGGTCTGTCCCACTTGGGCGAATGGCAGTGTTTTCTTTTGAGGCTGTTGATTAGGACCCAATCTCCTGGTCCAACCTTGAATTCAGCCTCACAGTGTTCCTGTGTAGGGGAGAGAAGTCTGAGAGCATTTAGTTTCGACATCATCTTTGCCATATATTCTGCAAATGTATATTCAATCTCTTTGTCTGTTTCAGCAAATAGTTTGAGAGTTTAGGCAGTGTAGATTCTTCCATACATCATTTCAAACAGTGAAAACAACATGCATGCTTAATTTCACTAATTTCACTCTTGGATTCTCAATTAACTTTTAATAGTTTGGTTCATTCTTTTCTACCAGTCCTGCTGACTGGGGGTTGTATGAACAATGGCTGTCTATGGCTAGACAATATTTATTTCTTTCGTTGGGATTTAACTCAATAAAATCAATAATGAATGATTAAACATCTTTCTCATGAAATATAAATAAGAAGTATAAATATATGCTTACTATCCCCACTTATTGAGGCATGTTTTCACCATGGCTCAATATTACAGCATATCTTTTAGTATTGTGAGATCTAATTCTTCAATTGTGTACGTGTCTGATGGTTGTTGTAGTGCAACCTGGTTTGTGGCCTTGTCTGCTTTTTGGTTTCCCAATGAAACCGGGTCTTTTGCATGTGTGTGTGCGCAATCAGGGAAATCAGTTATGCTGCTTGTGCAGAATAGTGTGGAAGTAGTGGCTATACGTTCAAGGTTTATTTGCTTGAACCATCAACAAACAATAGTTAAATCAGCTTCTGGAAAAGGCATATCTTGTAGGTCAGCTCTGGCTGCCATAGTTTTATCTGTTCTCTGCTGTAAGTAAAAGTGTAACTGGGTTAAATGTCACGCAGCGCTCAATATTGATACGAGGCTGAGTGAGCAAACAAAAAATAAAAAATTTAAAAGAAATAAGCATGTGGAACTTTCAGTGTAAGTGTCTGTTTAGTACAATAGGAGCAGAGGCCTGCAGCCACTACTGCTTGTAAACATTCAGACATTGCTTGGGCTACTGGATCTAGCCGTGTTGAATAGTATGCCACTGGTATCAACTTTAAGTCCCCACTTATCCATTAACACTTTTTTTATTTTTTATTAGTCTACAGTTTGTACGAATGGCTTTGTCATGTCCTGGATGTGCTAAGACATACTTTATTTCTTTGTCTGTGGCTGTGGTGCTTTTTAAAGATAGCTTTATTTTAGTGGGCCATAGCTGCGAATTTTGTGGCCTTGTTTCTGCTAAAAATCTTAACAACACCAGGGTATGTTGTTTACAGGTCTTCTTATCTGGAGGAACAGCATATTCTTTTGAGCCAGCACTCAACCCCCACCCAGTCTGTGTTAGTCCAATGCATCAGTCTAGGTTAATGTAGTTAGTGTGACAGGTGTAGTGTTTAATAAGGATCTATTTCTCTATGTGTAAGCACTCCCCATGCATTGTTCTCCTATTGGTTATTCGCCATGCGCATGTATACATTTAATGCAGAACCTCAAGTAAACCAAGTGATGTTTCACGTGTGAAGTTAACCTCCGTGTGAGCCTGATTATTTATTAATAAGTAGTCGCATAGACACGACAAATTGGCGACGAGAAATCTACGAACCTAACAAGCAAATGGAGTTTTAAAGTTCATGGAATGAGAAGTCGAATGGAGGGAAGGAGAGTGAAAACGAACAACAGCACTAGAGGAGTAGCAAGGCTAATCAAGGATGCGTGAGTAAACGTGAATAGCTCACATTAAACGACACTTAAACGGTAAATATCAGACTGAAGATGGTTTACGTTGGAAAGGTAGACGAGTTTGATAGTGCTAATGAAGACTGGGAAGCGTACATGGAAAGAGTGGAATTGTATTGTGATGCCAATGATGTGGAGGAAGATAAGAAAGTTTCCGTTCTGCTCAGTCTAATTGGAGCTAAGACGTACAATCTCCTACGCAACCTAGTTAGCCCAGCCAAACCGTCCAGCAAGACATATCGATGATATTCAGAAGATTTTGCAAAACCATCTAAAGCCTAAACCTCTAGTGATAGCTGAAAGATTCAGATTCCATAAAAGGAATCAAGCAAAGGATGAAAGCATTTCTGACTACATGGCCGAACTGCGCAAACTTTCACAAGATTGCGATTTCAAAGATTGGCTTTCTGATGCATTAAGGGACAGACTAGTATGTGGCATGCATTGCTCAAGCACAGTAAAGAGGCTACTGTCAGAAAAGGACTTGGACTTAGAAAAAGCACTGGCTATTGCAATTGCAATGGAAACAGCAGCTAAGGATGCATCAGAATTACGAAAGGAAAGCGTTGAAAATGAAATGCATAAAATGTCCATAAATAACACAAAAGGGCAGAATTGTTACAGATGTGGAAAATCCTCTCATGACGCAAATGACTGTTGGTTCAAAGACAAGACCTGCAGAAAATGCCACAAACAAGGTCACATAGAAAGAGTGTGTAAATCAGACAAAAAGCACAGCCAAAGAGAAACTGACAAAAACAAAAGTTTCAGGCAAAAAGCAAAGCACATGCACAAAGTGACAGAATATGGAAAATCTGATAATACAGATAGTGATGAAGAAGACCTGTCATGCTTAGAACTGCACAACATCACAGAAGCAGATAGGAAAATTATATGGATAACAACAGAAGTGTCTGGAGTAAAGTTGAAAATGGAGCTGGACACAGGTTCAGCTTTGTCCATAATCTCTGAAGCTGACTACAAAAGACTGTTTTCCAAGCTACAGCTAGAGAAGACCCCAGTGATGTTAAAAACATACACTGGTGAGAGAGTGTCTCCTAAAGGAAAACTTAAAGTGGATGTGACTTATGGTGACAAAACACTCAAGTTGGAGCTCTATGTGTTGAAAAATGGAGGACCAGCTCTTTTTGGGCGAGAGTGGTTAAGAAAAATCCAGCTTGATTGGCATGCAATTAAAGCCCTCAACATATCTCCAAGCCTCAAGAGCCACAACTGTAGCTATACACAAAGACTGTCTCAGCTCTTAGAAGAGCATGCAAAAGTGTTCGAGAAAGGCATTGGCAAGCTAAAACACATTAAAGCAAAGATTGAATTGGATGACAATGCGACACCAAGATTTCACAAGGCACGTCCAGTGCCATATGCACTGCGTCCGAAAATTGATGCAGAACTTCTGAGCCTGGAGGAATCTAACATTCTCTCCAAGGTTGACTGGAGCGACTGGGCTACACCCATTGTTCCAGTGATTAAAAAAGGGAAAAGTGGAGGTGTTCGCATATGTGGCGATTTCAAGGCGACCATTAATCCGGTGCTGCGTACTGTACAGTATCCTCTACCACGAATCAAAGACATCTTCTCATCACTAGCTGGAGGGGAGAAGTTTTCGAAAATTGACCTGTCTCAGGCCTACCTTCAGATGGAAGTGGAGGAATCGAGTAGGAAGTTGCTAACCATCAACACGCATAAGGGACTGTACCAGTATAATAGGCTTGTATTTGGCGTCGCATCAGCCCCAGCCATCTGGCAAAGAGCGATGGAGCAAGTACTTCAAGATATACCAAGAACACAGTGTTATCTCGATGACATCTTGATCACAGGAAAGAATGATGAAGAACATCTCCAAAACCTCAGCATAGTGCTCAAAAGACTAAGTGACTATGGCCTAAGGGCGAAGAGAGAAAAATGCGAGTTTTTCAAGAGTGAGATATCATATTGTGGTCACGTCATTGACAGATTTGGCTTACATAAATCACAAGACAAAGTGGAAGCGGTGCTAAAAGCCCCCAGACCAGAAAATGTGTCACAGCTAAGATCATATTTGGGCCTGGTCAACTATTACCACAAGTTTCTACCAAACCTTGCTTCAGTAGTGCATCCACTGAACACACTGCTACAGCTGGGAGCCAAATGGGAGTGGTCAGAAAAATGTGAAAAAGCTTTCAAGGAAACAAAAAGACTAATAACTTCTGATAAGCTACTTACCCATTATGATCCATCACGGCCCATACGCCTGGCCTGCGACGCATCCCCTTATGGCATTGGTGCCGTACTGTCACACACCATGGCTGATGGGTCTGAGCGTCCAATTGCATACGCGTCAAGGTCTCTGACAAGTGCTGAGCGCAATTATGCACAGATCGACAGGGAGGCCCTTAGCCTAGTGTGGGGCATAAAGAAGTTTCACCACTACCTTTTCGGCCAAAGGTTCACGCTAGTGACAGACCACCAGCCTCTGGTATCCATCTTCAACCCTAGGAAAGGAGTCCCAGTGATGTCAGCCACCCGACTGCAACGATGGGCGCTGTTCCTGGGAGCTCACTCGTATGATATCGAGTTCAAGGGTACGAAGCAACACTGTAATGCTGATGGCTTGTCACGCCTCCCACTGTTGACAACTGAGGAGGAAAAGCCTACAGCTGGAGATCCAGCAGAAGTGTTCCATACAACGTTGGTGGAACAGCTACCAGTGACAAACTCTGAGATTCAGAGAGAAACACATAAAGATCCTACACTATCAAAAGTGTATGACATCACAGTACAAGGTTGGCCAGCACATGGAAATGCCATGTTTCCTGACTTTTCAATGAGACGTGACCAGCTCTCTGTTTGCCAGCGAACTCTGATGTGTGGATCACGTGTAATAGTACCTCCCAAGCTTCGCGGTAGAGTGTTGGAAAATCTACACGAAGGTCACCTTGGCACTGTTAAAATGAAAAGCCTTGCTCGCAGTTACGTATGGTGGCCAGGAATTGATAGACAGATTGAGGATATCACCAAGACCTGTGCAGGATGCCACAATGTTCAGAATGCGCCCCCACCGGCACCCTTACACCCGTGGGAGTGGCCGTCGGCACCCTGGCAGAGAGTGCATATTGATTTTGCTGGGCCATTCATGAACAGCATGTTCTTAATAGCTGTGGACGCCCACTCAAAATGGCCAGAGGTAATACAAATGAAATCCACAACCTCAGAAAGGACTATTTCTGTACTAAGGAACATCTTTTCCAGGAATGGCATACCTGAGCACATTGTGAGCGATAATGGTCCACAGTTTACTTCAGACGAGTTTACACTTTTCATGAAGATGAATGGCATCAAGCATTTCAAGTCAGCTCCACACCACCCTGCAACAAATGGGTTGGCAGAACGGTTTGTTCAAACCTTTAAGAAGTCAATCAAAGCCATGGCAAAGGAAACCGTCACCCTTCAGCATAAAGTGGACAATTTTCTTTTTGTGTATCGGAACTCTGTCCATTCAACAACAAATCAAACTCCGGCAATGCTGTTTATGAACAGGCCTTTGAGATCTCGCATTGACCTCCTTAAACCTAACTTGCGGAGGGAAGTGCAGAACAAACAATTCAACACATTGTCAAGTGAGGCAGCAAGGAGCTTTGATGTTGGACAGCAAGTTCTGGCACGTGACTATCGAGAAAACAAGTGGACACCGGGACGGATTGTAACAAGAAATGGACCACTGATGTACGAGGTGGATGTTGGAGAGCAGACATGGAGACGTTATGTCGATCAGTTGCTGAACGTGCAGCCAAACAGTACCTCTGAGCTGCCTGCATCCAACCAACAAGACCCAACACCAGACTCACCATCAAACACACAGCTCATTCCTGTTCACGACACGCCAAAGACTATGACGCCGGCAAAGGAAAGTGTGTCCCCAGAGAAGACACCACAGGGTCCAAGGCGTTACCCGGAAAGAACCAGGGCACCACCTAAAAGACTGGAGTTGTAATGAGTTGTCTTTATTTACAGGTGGCTGTAACAAAGTTATGGACTGTTCTTAAAAACAAAAGAAAAAAAATGTACTAATGCAACCACTGTTCAATTTCAAACAGGATCTGTAAAGCAGAATGTTTTGTTGTATTTTTGCACATTTAATTGTGTAGTGTTAATCTAAAAAGGGAGGAGTGTAGTGTTTAATAAGGATCTATTTCTCTATGTGTAAGCACTCCCCATGCATTGTTCTCCTATTGGTTATTCGCCATGCGCATGTATACATTTAATGCAGAACCTCAAGTAAACCAAGTGATGTTTCACGTGTGAAGTTAACCTCCGTGTGAGCCTGATTATTTATTAATAAGTAGTCGCATAGACACGACAACAGGCTTCAATTTCTCTTTAAATCTTTTTGGGGCTAAACAGTGTATATTCTATACATAGTAATATTTTGAGACACCATTTCTTTGACACACCATTGTTTAATTTATTCTAAAACCCATGTATTGTTGGAACAATTCTAATGCCCAACCCACATCACATCTCTTCCTAATAAGTTTGTAGGGCATGTTTTTGAAACATAATCTGTATTTTTTAAATATCTCTCCTGTTTTCAGACTCTTTTAGATGTCTCTTTCTTCTTACAACCTTACTGTTCTGGGCATCTAATTAGAGTAATCAGAGTCACACAAAACAAAACAAAACAAAACAAAAATCATTGGCTTTCTTGCCACCATTAACGTAAGCTTTGCTCTGTTTGGCGCAACCAATAATGTAAAAACATTTTCAAATCAGTGTTACAATTTTCTTCTTGTTGTAGACATTTTAAATCACCTCTTATTGCCATTATCATGTACGTCTTCTGATTTTGACGCACTTTTTCCCATTTTTTAAGTAATTTTATGTATTTCTCTTAATACCTCTAACTGATCTTCAAACCTTTTAAATTACCTTTATCTTATTCTTCACACTAGGGTTAGTTATGTTTCTATTTTCAGACTCTTTTAGACTTTCTTTTAGATGTCTCTTTCTTCTTACTTTCTATTTTAACACTTCACTTTCCTCACTTTCTTTTTCTTCTTCTTCTTAACTTCCCACTGACCTTCTCATTTTTTACTTTCCATTTTACCTTCCCATTTTGTTCTTGAGATCGCAATGCTGAGTCAACCCGAGCCCGACCAGAGGGCCCCCGTCTCACTCGTTTGGTGAGGAGGTTGAGGCCAGGGAATTTCCCTGGGGTGATCAGTCCCCTACTGGTTCCGGGTCAAGGCATCTCAGTAATGCGAAATCTTTAATTACATAAATTATGATTACAATTATCTGTGTTTTACCCATGGTAAAAAGTTCGTCAGTATGTTTGCACAGTCAGCATTTGCTTGTATTTCCATATGTTTCATATCTCCTTCTAACTGGGATATGTCTTTTTCTTTTTTAGATTGCTTGTTTTCCATTTTGTAGTATTACTCTCACTCTGGATTATACCCCTTTCGTATAGCCTATTTGCTAAGGCACCCAGAGGCTTATCAGGAGATCCTACAGGAAAACAGAAATTGAGAAGTTTGTTCCCTTCAAACAAGGCGAACAGGAAAATATACAGAAATATCCGGAGAAAATAGGCCTAGAGAGTTTTCAAGTTCAGATCACAGCGCTTTTGCATATAGCCTTTTGCGTTCCACCACGACACAGGCCTGTTTTAACAGAAAAGTCCTCTCTTCAGGGAGGTGCTTTTAACCTCGAGCGTACGGTACCTTTCTTCAGGAAGGTTGAACAGTGCTTATATATCTTTAGCGCGCGCTAACCTTTCCCTTCTTGAGGGTGATCATGGCAACAGGTCTTCTTTACATATAACCTTTAGCGTTTCCAAAAACGAACGCTACCCTTCCTTCTTTCCGTTCCTTACAGGAGGTGATGGGAAGGTAAACAGTGCTTATATTATAACAGATAAAGTCCTCGTTTCAGGGAGGTACTTTTTAACCTTGAGCGCTCCAAAACATGAAAACTACAGACAGGAGTCTCTCTAACTCTAGCAATTCGTTCAACACGCGGGGCGAACAGGCAAGGCCCTTTCTTCAGGAAGGTGCTCTTGTTCCCCCTTTTCACTCCGCGGCAAACAGGCAAAAAGTTAGTCTCAACCCCACTTGAAGACAAGTATATACAAACCAAAACAAACAAGAACCATATAGTGGCGTTCATTTTCAACAACTAAACAATATACTCACAAACAGCTCGGAGTCCACCCCCCATAGTTCAATTCAATTCCTTCACTCTCGGCTCCATGCTGGCAGGCCCTGGCCTCCTTCCAATTCAAGGTTGAGGTCTTAAGAAAAACGGAGTCTCGTAAGCCTCCGTACGGTTTGGGTCCTGATGATTAGCCCAGCGTGGCGAGTCGATGAGGTTGTTGGAATCCCGGACACGAGCCCCCAATTATGATAGGTGAAACATTTTTTTTTAATTTTTTTTTTTTTATGGACAAGCCGCCACTGTTCAAACGTAAAGGTCAATACTTGTTTTGACAGTGGTTCTGAGCAGGTTAATGCTTGCAATTAGAATTGCCATTGCCAAGTACAAAAGTGCTTTGTTAAAGTCAGAATTTCTTATTTCAAGCATCTTATCCTTCTCATCTCTACATATAGAAAATGCTTCAAATGATTTTCAATAAGTAACTTCAACCTAGACACAGTTGCTATGGTAAGAGCAGGTGAAAATGTCAGCCGTATGGCCCCTCCTTAAATATGAATGCCCAGGACACAGAAGTACCACCAGTATATAAATATAAAAATAGCTTTATTTTTATTAAAGGTTGAAGATAATTTATGTTTTAAAAGCAGTCGTCAAATTAATTAAAACATCCACAAGAAAGGTCCAGTCACGAGCTGTCAGACAACTGGGGTCCATTTGCAACAATGCAAGAGCGTGATGATGACGTCAGTCGCGGCCTCCCTGAACCGGCAGCCACATACACCACAGCAAAAGAAAAAATCACAACTCAATCTATCCAATATACAACGCAATAGGATTAGGATAGCAAATGTACTTTCCTTTACGCTGGATATCGTGAGCGTTGAGTTATTCACCACGTTGGCTTCTCGTGGTTCCGATGGATGTCAGTGGAGTTCCTTCGGTTCCAATCCGGAAATGGTAACCAGCAAACCTCGGATAATCAGGCAAGGGATCAACACTCTGCAGGCCACGTACACAGCAACAATGGAACGTTCGAACATAAAGAAAAGCTTATGTCCCTTAGCTCTGGAATTGTGAGCATCGATCATCCAACAACTGCAGCTCTCCGTGACGATGGCGTGCTCTCGTCTGCCTCGATCCTTTGCAGCCCCGTTCGGTTGGTCTGCCACCGTCTCGTTGTCCCCGCCGTCTCTCCCGTAAGTCTACAGCTTCCTCTTTTTATACTACTCCTCTTTGCAGATAGTGTTTGTGTCAGACTATTGGGAATGTATAGGTGAATGTTGTGGTGTGTTTCTGGTTTGCGGTGACTAGTGTGCTGTGACATTTATTGATTGCTGTGACATTTATGTGATTGCTGTGATCTCGTATGTTCACTGTGTATTGCGTGATCTTTTGCTATGGTGTACACCGTGTGATTTGCATGGTGTACTGTTCCCCACACAGACTTTATATTGGGCTAGCCAATTACTAAATCACTTTGACTTGGATAATCTGCACAAAGCAATGATTAATTGCACATATGCATTGACTTCCAAACTCTCAAAAACAAATGGCAATATCCTCAACAGGACAAGCATCTGCCCAGATGACTGTTAGTTTACCATCACTTTACATTAATGTACTAACAGAAATTGGGGATGGCCGATCTCTAACCTCTGGAGCAGGGGTTTTCAACTGGTTTTGTCCCAGGGACCACCATTCTGACTAGAAACTAATATGCGGCCCACTGATGTGCCTGCGCATGCGTGCGTGTGTGTGTGGAGAGAGGGGAGACCTGTCAGTGTGATATCTGGGCATGGTGAATTCGTGGCGAAATGGTAGACAGCGACAGTCTCATTGCATTCTCTGGTTCAAACCTTGCCCTGTACTTATTCTTCAAATACGCATGTGTAGATAAAACGCTCACACAGGTAGGTATTTGGAAAGGGCAAAAGACACCTCATTGCTTTTGCAGCAAGCTCTGGAAATTCTGTCTGGCAACTTATCCAGAACTTAAATCATATGAAAATCACACAACATCTGTTGCATGTACTCAATAGGCTTGGCATTCAAGAAAACGTGATGCGTCTCTATATGCTGCAAAAGTTTTGACGCTTCGTGGCTTAATTTGCCAGTAATGTTGAACACACGAAACACAGTGGTACCTCCTCTCCTGCTCCGTGTGTCGTCACTGTAAATCCGTATTTGAAGTATTCCTCATTGTATTTTCTTTTTTGACTTTGTTTCCCTGTATCCTGTGAAGGTATAGCTTTGTTGGAAGCCTGTCCTTGTCCCTCTATCGTGGCAGCCTGTCCCTCTGTTGTGGCAGTCTGTCCCTCTGTCACTCTCCTCACTAAAAACCGATCCATTGGTGCTTCTGACCAGCTAACTCAACGTTAGAACGAAATGTTAGCTAAGGACAGTAGATAACTTCAGTCGTTCACCAAAAGTATAACTTTTTCGACTAAACTTCAAAAGTACACGTAGGCTATGCTTAACTGCAGATGCTTGTAAACTTGACTGACTGTACGTTATGAATAATATGCGTATGGCGCATGACGTTAGGGACACAATGCATTAACATTAGCAAAGCACAGGCTACCATAGACTGGATAGGTGCAAGGCTACATTCTGTCAGCGTAAATCTCCTTAATATTATTAATACACATTTGATTTCCTATGCCCTCCAGAATTGCATGTGTTGCACACTTGAAGAAAGTAAAACTCTCAACAGTGTGCTGGGATAGGTTGTCTTCATTTATTCATTAGGTTATAAGATTCTTTTCACAGTTAGTCTTTTCAACCATACTCCTGTAAACACATTATCTTACAACCAACACTTCTTCTTCAATTATCCTTCTAAATTCTAAATGTACAAACTGACTTTGTGTGGGCCTATATAAACTAAAAGTAGCTTTTCTTAAACATCTTTCTTCACAACACATTTCCATTTTCAATCCATCATATGACTTTGACATGAACAGGAACTTACAAATTGCATCCATCCTAAAACTGTATGGCAAGAACTGGCATCTCTAAAATGCATCATATGATCTCATAAACTTAATTCAGTTACACTTCATTTTCCAGTCCAGTCCCAATCTGTTCTTGTTACTTTCTGTCCGTGTCTGATGTCCACAGGGTCTGTTCTCCTATCACGTCGTCTCCCTCAGGTGCTGGTGTTGCAGCCCGTGGCTGGAACTCTGTAGCCTCTGGTCTGAGGTTGCTCCTGGTTTGTGCTGCGGAGTCTCCTTGGGGCCATCCGGACATGCATCGCCAGTCATCCTCTTCAGAGTCAGATGAAGACTTGTGTTCTGCATTCTGTGTTGTCGCTGTCTTTTTCTCTTTGTGTGTTCTCTCACCTCTTTTCTTTTCAGGCTTGTGTGACTCAACTGGCAGGAAGTCACAGGGGAGCAGCAGATTCCGATGAAGCACTCTGGTGCGACCCTGGCCATCCTCTGGTTGTACTTCATAAACTGGACTTTCTGGGTGTTTTCTCTTGACTACTACATGGACTTTGTCTTCCCAGAATGACCTGAGTTTCCCGGGTCCACCTCTTTCGGTCAAGTTTCTAAAATGAGAACTCTGCAGCCAGGATACAGCTCTGCACCTTGAACCTTCCGGTCATACAGGTTTTTCCCCCTGTTTCCGCTTGCCTTTTCAGCCTTGGAGGCTAACTGGTACGCCTCTTCCATCCTCTGTTTCCATTTCTTTGCATAGTCATCATGAGATGCACTGCCATCACTGTGAGGGATACCGAACATGATGGCAATCTGGGGTTACGACCAAAGAGCAGGTAATATGGTGCGTATCCGGTGGACTGCGCGTGCAATTGTAGGCTTGTACTACTTTGGCAAGAGTTTTTCCAATCTGCTTTAGCTTGATCATTCAGGTTACGCAGCATGGCCAGCAGGGTGCGGTTTAAGCGTTCCACTTGACCGTTCCCCTGGTATGGGGTGGTGCGAGAACCTTGGATGCCACAGTATTTTTGGAGCTCTGCCAATAACTTATTCTCAAACTCTCTACCCTGATCATGGTGTAATTTAGTGGGGAAGCCAAATTTGAGGACAAAGTCACCAAATATCTTCTCAGCTGCAGTTCGAGCACTGTTATTTGTATACGCATACGCCTGAGCGAATCGTGTAAAATTGTCCATGACCACAAGAATGTAATCATATCCTCCTTTACACTTCTCTAGGTGCATGAAGTCAATTGAGACCAGCTCAAAGGGGTATGTTGTCACAATACTGATAAGTGGTGCTCTTACTGCTTTCTGTGGTCTTTTCCGTTTCACACAGCTACACACCTTGTTGATGTGATGCTCAACGTCTCTCTGCATGTGAGGCCAGAAAAAGTGCTCACGGACAGTGTTGGGGTAGTTACTCAGAAAAAGTAACTAGTTACAGTTACTAGTGATGGGAATTACCAGGCCGACACTCGTTTAGACAAAAGACCACGAGGCGAATAAAAGATTTCTGGAGGTGTATTTCAAGGTGCTCCTGCAGGGAGTCAATTCCAACATCAAGTAGAGGCAGGCAAAAAGACTAAAGAGGCATCACAGGGTTACAGGTTAAATACCAGTCAATCATGGGAGGTTACATGGGTCAGCATTGGTTTGTTACAGGTCAATGTGGGGAAGGGGGCATGTGAGTGGGAGGGGATCTTCCTATGGAGGAACACACACAGGCCCAAAATGGTGGACAATTGATGTGTATTCCTCCACCTGGGGCAGGGGGGGATGTCTGCTAGGGGCTTTAAACAAAGGTGTACCAAGACTATCAATACACATGGCACACACACACACACACAGGAGAACATGCTTGCAATGCAATGTAAGTCTATACATTAATGGTAATATCAATTTCCATCACTAGTTACTTCTGAAAATTGTAACTAGATTACTTTACTAGTTACGGCATTTGAAAAGTAACTTCACTACTAGTCACTTTACTTTCTATTTTTTTAAGCAAATGTCCAAATTTACCGCAAAGATACATGGACAAACATCATGACCCTTTCATCACTTTATTTTCAATTTTCAATGAAGGGCATCTCGTAGTCTTTCCACATAGTGTATTGTAATTGTAAACATGTAAAACAAAATGGCATATAAGACTCAGCCATTCACTTGAACGAACATTAACCCTGTCCACACTGTCTGACCAAAGAAATATGCCTCACTTTAAAATCCACAAACAATAGGATACAAGAGGCTATGTATGGTGGGGACATTCAGGTGGGTCAATCAGCTTAACACATTAAAAAGAGGCAAAAAACAGGCTTTTGGAAACATGAGACCCCACTAAACCAAATAGGGGCCCACTCCTTAGAACAAACCCAGCTTGTTATAGGAATCATTGTAGTGGTTTAAGAAAAATAGAAAAAGAAATGGCACTTTTCCCATAAAATAGAAACAGAAATGCACTTAACCCAAAAAATAGAAACAGAAAATGCAATTAAATAAACAGAAAATCCACTTCATCATTGCCTAAATAAACAGAAAGTGCACTTTATCCCATGAAGTTTATAATTTTTCTCTATTCTTCAAAATAGCGATTGTATCGCATGAGTAAAAGTCTCTCGAATCTTTTATCCGACAGCCTGTTGGCTGAAAAGCCTTTTGACAGGTATTGGAGTGTTGTAGCGTAACCGCACCCAGCTATTAAAAAAGTGACAAAAAGTTATAAACCTTTATAGATCGAAAAATCTTTAATCAATCAATCTTACATATTTCAGTAGAGGTGGGTGTCTAGATTACGACTGGTAACTTGTTTGGATTTCAACTGAAACGTGTTTTCCGTTTTTTTCCGTTGTGTGGACCAACACGCAAAATTAGCTGATACAGGAGGTTGTACCCATTAACAGCCTTTCGTGATTTACCTGTGATACGTGTGGTGTAAGGAGAAAATGAGCAAAACATTACCGATATGATCAAGTATGATCTCTATCAGGACCCATAACCTCTCGTGAACATCTCCTAACTCGGTCGTCAGCTGTCGTTGCTGCGATAAGCAGGAAACCGTCAATTTAAAGAGGGAGAGAGGTCTCTGTGTTGGTTGAATGAAAACTGTATGACCCTCACAAATTCTCGTCGCGAAATCGAATTTGTTCAGTTCATTTCATGACAGTTTGTACAAACAGAAATAAATCGCTGTCTAGTACACTAAATATCACTGTACAACTACAATTTTTCACCAACCGACCCTGCCTACACAAGCTAAGATTTAAAGCAATATTCCGCTTCCTCCTTCTACGCACCAGCAGCTACGTCATTCAAATCACTCAAATTGGTCTCTGTGGCAACGGTGCCCAGACAAACACACAGGCAGGAAGCATGCACGCGCCACTAAAAGAGAACTTTTCGGACTGGCAAAAATGGCTTGGGTAACGCAGGAAAGCTCGTTCCTGAGTTCCTCACTGGACACAGCAACGGCTCTCTCTCTTCCTGGTGAGCTGACAACCCTTTGGAGACACTGGACAAGATTTCAGGCTGTATCTGTTGTGAACAGGTTAGCATATACTTCTCTTTGTCAAGGGGCATTCTTGATAGCCCATCTGCGTCGGAATTAGACTGGCCTGTATTTAATTGAAAATCGGAAATCTGCCAACTCAGCCACCCATCTCAGTAATGTGGCATTCAATTTAGCTGTTGTCAGCACATATGTGAGAGGGTTATTATCTGTATATACTACAAACGATGGAGTATAATACAAATAATCCCTAAACCTCTCGCATATGGCCCATTACATTGCTAAAAACTCTAGCTTACCAGAGTGTAGATGGTAATTCTTCTCTGGAGCAGAGAGTGTGCGGGAGCCGTAGGCGATGACCTTTAACCTTCCCTCCTGTCTTTGATAGGGCACCGCTCCAAGTCCCTCCTGGGACGCTTCAATTACATTTTATTTATATAGCGCCATAACAATACAATTGTCTCTAGGCGCTTTACAGAGCCCAGAGCCTGAACCCCCTTAGTGCAAGCACAATGGCAACAGAGGCAAGAAAAAACGTCCTGTTAGTCAGGAAGGAACCTTAAGCAGAACCACGGCACATAAGGGAGGACCCATCTGATTGAGGTCGGCCGGGTGGAGATAGGAAGGCGGGGGATGGGGGAGGGTTGTGTTGCAGAAGGGGAAGGGAAACAACAGGTGTTGTACACAGCCTGCATTTGGTAGATGTACATAATATATATACAGACATCCGGTGGTAAATACATGATACAAACAAGACCAGTTTAGTGGGTATACACTGTGCTCATAGGGTTACTGTTACAGAGGTAAGGGGAGTAGGAACAGAGAAACATGTCGGTGGTGGCAATAATATATATTGTATATAAATGCTAGCATAGGGAATCATAAAACACGGGACGAGATGTTAAAACTGTCCATTGTGCCAATAGATGGTATGCACTCACATGAGATTTACCGTGATGTTGACAGAGTGGCATGGGAAGTTTAATTCTTAGACTGGGTTAAGATGTCGATTTTGGGACCCATCCTCAGTAGTGTGCCTTCGAATCAGTGGGTGTTTCGGCCTTTAATCTCTAAACACCCTCATCAAAGGTGGCCAGCTAAAGGGTGATCAAGCCTTAGCTTGTGTCCCATGCCCAATTAATATTTCCTATGGGACTATGCAAGGCAGGGGCGTCCTCTTCCCTGAGCCAGCCCTATAACTGACCGCATACCTCATATGCCCTCCTCAAGTTGGAGGGATCTGAATTGGGTTCTCAGGTGGGGGTGGGGGGTCATGAAGTTATAGCCCAGCAAGGGTCCTTCCGTTTGATCCAGATCCACTGGCTGCCTCTTTCAGCTGCTTGAGAAACTGCTCTGACGGTCTGCCGCAGAGCCTGTCCATAAATTCCAAGCTCTTTTAGCAACCTGATGGTGGAAGAAGCCACGAATCCTAAGGGGGGGGTTAAGGGGTAGAGTAAGTGTACGGCAGTGCGGTGGCGGTGGGTGCAATTGGCAGAGGGTTTCTACAGGTAGATCGGTTGAAGAGACTACAGCAGCGTGTCATAGCGGAGATAGTCTAGATTAGGAGCGAAAGAAAAAGAGCAGAGCTAGGTTGAACTGTGGTTAATTAACCTATCTTCACACCAGCATCTGTTTTCCTATCCACCAAGTGGCCCATGGAAAAAGCATCACAGGAGTGAGAGACGAGAGGCGAGCCACCAGAATGGGCAGGGCAACCTCCATGCCGGGATTGGCTTTGTTGTCTCTCCCCCTCGCTCAGCCCACAGGCCCACCCAAGTAGGACAGGGGCAGAGCGGGTGTGTACGTGCTACGTATTCGTTTTTAGTTTAGGCTTAGTAATTAAGCTCTAATATCATGATAAGGTTAACAGCAGTTTGTTACAAACACTTGTAAAGAGACACAGATAAGTAAACAGATAAATGTTACAGTGAGTGATAAGCGGTACAGCCTACGCTGTCTGTAGCCCAGTTTTGTTGATTAGGGGAGTATTGCATGTGTTTAGATATGCTTAGTTATGCTGGCATTTAGCATTTTGTTTGGTTTGGTACATGTGGAGATTTTAGTCGTAAGCTTTGTAAGGGTTGCAGGGTGCACAGCAGTGCCCCATTGGCTGGTGACAGTCACAACACGCGCCGTATGCTGTACCCGGGATCTGTCGCACTCCTTCACAGTACAACATATGCTGTCTGTAGCCCAGTGTTATAGATTTAGGGTTTTTTGGATGTGTTCAGATATGTCTAATTATGCTTGTTGGCTGGCTGGCCCAACAGGTGATGGGTTTGTCGACGCAATTACTTGTGGCTATAGGATGTAGGGGTGGGGAAAAAAATCGATTCTTCGATTTCTCTCGATTCTCTCTAGAACGATTCTGTCTCGATTCAGAAAAGTTCATAATCGATTTTTTAATAAAAAAGAAAAACAAATATTTAATTTTAAATTTTTTTTACACATCCATTTTGTGTTGAAATGCAAGCTGCATCGATTATTGCATTGTTCATTGAAAGTCATAATTGTGACAAGGACAAGCTTTTTCTCTAATAAAAAAATAGAGAAGGTAATTCATCTGTTGATTTTCTTTAATTATCAAACACAAAGTAGGAAGTGATTTGAGACTCTGAGTAGCAAACTCAAATGTTTTAAAAATCGACATGCATCGATAATCGTTTTATCGGTTTAGAATTGATAATCGATTTTGAATCGATAATCGGTTTTGAATCGATAATCGGTTCAGAATCGAATCGTTGACCACTGAATCGGAATCGAATCGAATCGTGAGGTGCCAAGAGATTCCCACCCCTAATAGGATGCACTAAAGAGGAATGTCTTTAGTCTCGATTTGAATATAGGTAGGGTGTCTGCCTCTCGGATGGAGGCAGGGAGATTGTTTCAGAGGAGGGGGGCTCGGTAGCTAAATGCATCACAATGCATCATAATGCATAATGAACGGTTCTTCAAAGTCTGGGTAGCCCAGGACAGGAGGACTGGAGAGGTGATCTATCAGCTGACTGAGAACTGTACTGTGTTCTTCTGTCCACATGATACGCTGGTGTGAGGGTACCTGGCTTTGCTTTTTCATTCTCACCCCAGCCTTCTGCTTCTTCGTCTCTTTTGGGGTCTCACTGCCTGGCTTCTCAGCGCACAGCAGTAAAGAGAGAGGCTTAGCTATGGGAGAGAAATTTGGGATATAGGCTCAGTAGTATGAGATGAATCCCAGCACTTTCCGCACCTCACCCACTGTAGCTGGCTTCCTCTGCTTCATATCTTGCACTGGGGCTACCTCTGCAGGATCCATTGTGTAGCCTTCCTTTGATACGATCTTTCCCAATAATCTGACTTGGTTCTTGAAGAGCTCACATTTCTTTGCAGTCAATTTCACCCCGTGCTGTTGGTAGCGCTGAAGCACCTTTCTCACATCTTTCAGGTGATTATCAAATGTTTGGCTATGTACCAGGTTACCGCAAGATATGGCTCGCAAATTTCATCTCTGAGTCCGGATAGGCACTCCTCCATGCTGTGCTGGAATTCGGAGGGTGCGGCCGACAAGCCAAAAGGGATTTGGATCCACTCGTATAGGCCACAGGGCGTTATAAAGGCTGTGAGTGGTCTACTACTCTCTTCCATGAACCCCTGATGGTAGGCCTTGCCTTGGTTTAATACTAAAAACCAGGCATTACCATGTAAACTATCAAGCATATCTTGAATGCGGGGAATAGGATGGCGATCTGGCAGAGACTTACGGTTGAGTTCTCTATAATCACAGCACAGACGGAGGTTCCCATCTTTTTTCCGCACACAGACAATGGGAGATGAGTAGTGTGACCTTGATTTTTGAATCCAGCCCGTTTAACAAGTCCTCTAAGTACTGTTTTACTTCTTTGTGAAGTGGCTTAGGCACAGACACATAGGTACATCTTATCGGTGTTGTATCTGTGAGTCTGATTTTCAGTTGTAGGGAAGGGATGTATCCCACGTCATCATTGTCTCTGGCGAACGCTTTGCATTCCTCCCTACACATCTGCTTCACTTGTCGCTGCTGAGCCAGGGGGAGGTGAGTCAGTGTGATTGGTGGGTCCCACCTTTCCTCGTCCTCCGCTGTCCTTCCATCAGGCTCAGGCTCGTCCTCTCTGCTGACCTCTGGACTGGCTTGGCGTCCACTGGATAGACAGCTTTGACAAGTTGAACCTGTCCCAACACTGTGCGTGGGCTCAGGGTGACATCATGACAGGTGTTATTGGTGATGGGCAGTGCTATGCATCAATCCAAGCAAACAAAAACAAAATAAAAACAATCGAAAACATGCAGGGAAAGTGTAACCCATAATAAGGACCGAAGGTCCACCAGCATCAGATTGCTGTCCGTTGACGGACTAGAGGAGCAAGGGGGACAGCTAGAGGGGTTAACCAGGCCCTAACTCATCCTAGGAAAAGGTGCCATATACACTTTGCTAATGAGGGGTACACCTACCTACAACCATAGCCTAATGTAATAGGCAGATCTGATGATCTGATGATACACAGGATCAAGAAAGAGGAGAATTTTTTTTCTTTTTTTTCTTCACAAAACACACACATATATACAAACAAACTAGTGCATCCTGTCTACAGAGCTCCTCTTAGGAGACTCCGCACCCACTGTAGAGCCATAGTCTGTATTAGCCTCCTCACGGGCCTAACAAGTCTACCCCGCCTAGTGCATAGCCCACCCCCATGATGACCAGGTGAAGCACGTGTGTGAACAGTAGACCTAAGAGTTGAGGGGGGCTGCACGGACAGAGACAACTCAGCACTATCACTTGGCACAGCACAGGCAGGATTGCTGTTGTGCAAAGACAGCACAGTGCTTACTGAGTCCAAATGAACTGTATCCGGAGCCACTTGAATCCCCTGTGAATCCCCTATGTCGCTACCATGAGATGTGGAAGTACCAGGAAGCCCAGCCACCCACGAAGCTGTGCGATCGACAGATGTATTGTCCCCACTGGACCCTGAGACGCAAGCCTCACTGAGACTACCCTCAGAGAATGACAGATTCTCCTCATCATCCACATCGGTCAGTGGCAGGAAGTTAACTGGCATGATTAGGTTCCTATGTACAGTTTTCACAGTACCTGATGGGCTCTTGATGTGGTATGTGTGTGTCCTACTATTCACAGTGACAACAGTGTAAATAGTCCCCTCCCACCTATCTGCCAGTTTCTTCTTGCCCTGCTCCCCCTTGTTAGCCAGTAAGACTCTGTCACCCACATTAACCAGGTGTCCCTTAGCCTTTCCGTCTGACTAAGCTGTTGTTTCTCTGCATTGGTCTGCGCCAGAGTAATGGCCTCTTGCAAATCCCTCCCTAAGGATGCCACATACGTGTCGATATCAACTGTCTCCCCGTCCAGCAAAACACTTTCGAACATCAAGTCTACAGGCAACCTAGGAGTGCGTCCATACATCAAATAGAAAGGGGGGTACCCTGTGGCCCGAGGCCATTCAACATTTGAGGCCACTTGGCCTTTGACCTAGGTGGTAGAGCCCTGATCATATTCCCTAGGGTGCGGTTCATTCTCTCTACCTGACCATTCCCCATGGGGTGATACGGGGTGGTGTGGGACTTTTCCACCCCAGCCAGTAGGAGCAGCTTAGCAATTAAAGTAGCATAACGGTACAATTGCTAATCGCTAACGATATACTAGCGGCTAAAACTAACGAAATCTCTTGAAATGTGCTGACTTTGACATTATGACAAACTAGTTAGTCAACAACTGTCCTAACACAGTCAAACATCAAGCAAGTGCAACACACAAAACAGAGCAGGACGGCAAATAAGCTACTAGTTCGGCAAACAGTAGAAACCGGGCGGCTTCAGGCAAACCTACACTTAGCAGTAATATGCCTACGGACCCTGGTATGGCAATGGCACGGAGGCGATTCTCCATATTAAAAGTCATTGTAGCGCCCCAATTTTTTTAAAGCTGTTATTTTAAAGTAAAACTGCTTATCCTAACCCTAATCCTGATGTACAATTACTGCATAATGCCACTTTAAAGAGGTCAGAATGAATACAAGCTGGAAATCCATAGGCACAGAAGTACTTGTTCCATAGGAGCCGAGCCACAGACTTGGCCGACTGACTAGGGCATGGGAAGGCACATGCCAGCTTAGTGAAATGGTCAGTCACTACTAATACATCAACAGACTTATTATTGGAGTCTTCTGCAGACCAAAAATCAATGCACACTAACTCGAGAGGTGCTGAGGAAGTAATGGAAACGAGAGGGGCCCTAGCCTCAGGTTCCGGAGCCTTGCTCACTACACATCTCTTGCACCTCTGGACGTAAGCCCGGACATCTCTCTCAAGCGTGTCCCAATAAAACCTCTGTCTGGCCAACCACAGAGTACCCTGCTGACCCTGATGACCAGCCTCATCATGTACCCCTTCAAGAACCATGAGCCTTAGTGCCTCAGGTACCACATACTGGAAAGCATTCTTTTTGGGCACAGTATTCTTAGACACCCTATACAACACGCCCAACCTGGTGGTGAGTTTACTCCATTGCCTCAGGGTTCTAAGTGTCTCCTGGGACTCGTGCACCCGCTCCCGCCTGGACGGATGACGCCCCCTGTCAACAAAGAACCTGACCCTGGAAATGGTAGCATCTTGACACTGCTTATCATACAGTTCGTCATGGCTGAGCACTGGCAAAGGATTTTGGCCAGACATGGCCATAGCCTTCAGCTGCTGAGCATGAGAGACGGCCCTAAGCCTAGCGCCGTCCCCCCAATGGTGAGAGGACTGTAATACAGCAGACACTTCTTCACGCGAGACTCTACCCCCCACCTCAAACCGAACAGCATGTGCAGCCCCGACACACACATCGTCGGACCCAGGAACCACCCGCTGTTCCCTTACTTCAGAAAGCTCAGTGGACAGGCGAAACATATCCTGAACTGCATCCACTTGCAAGTTCTCTGCCTCTTGGAGCAGATCAGCATAGGGAGTTCTGGTCAAGCGGTGCATAACTCTGGGCCTCACAAAAGGCTCCCTGCTCAGAGCATCCGAGCAAAATCATACGGTGCTAGCTTAGCCACCCAACGCTGCTCGCATGCATCCAGTTTCGGCTTCGTCAAAATATAATTAAGTGGGTTATTATCAGTCCACACTGTGAACCTGTGACCCCGTAGCCAGTGACTAAATGTATCACAAATAGCCCACCTCATAGCGAAGAACTCGAGCCGATGAACAGGATATTTAGACTGGGCATGATTCAATGACTTGCTTGCAAAAGCAATGGGCCGAGCTTTGTCTAGATTAGGCTGCACCTGGGACAGTACAGTCCCAAGACCACTAGTGGACGCATCAACAGACAACAGAAAAGGTTTAGTGAAATCTGGATGGGCTAAAGGCACACTATTCACCAGTGAAGTCTTCAGGGCCTGAAAAGCCTCTGAACACTCAGGGGACCAGTCCTGAGGGCATAGCTTTCTCCTTTGCACGGGCCTACTCACCCCCTTATTCCTACGTGGCCTTTTAGACCCACCTGTAAGTACAAACAGTGGCCTTGCCAGTACAGAACAGTTCTCAATGAAATGCTGGTAGTAAACCACCATACCAAGGAAGGAGCGGATCTTACTCGCCGACGGTGTGGCACCATCAGCCTCCATCAAATCTGACTGCGAGACATTCACAATAGCCTCAACCTTGTCTGGATCACTAGCAACACCTTCCTGAGAAACTATATGACCTAGAAATTTCACAGACCTCCTAAGAAATTTACACTTTGCAGGCGACAACTTTAGGTTGTGTTCCTTCAATCGCTCAAAAATCATGCGTAATCGCTGCAAACTCTCGTCTTCAGATCTCCCGAAACATAACAGATCATCCAAATAACAGAGAAGGCTTAAGAATTTTTTATCCCCAAATATGGAGAGCATCGTTCTCATGAAGTAGGCGGGGCTATTACATGAACCCTGCGGGAGCCTGTTATATTCATGCAATCCTAATGCAGATGAAAAGGCGGTATACTTCTTACATCCTCGTGCAAAGGCACATTGTAATAACCTGAGGTTAAATCCATAGTGGAAAAGAACACATTACCACCTAGAGCAGCAAGGACATCCCCTTGGTGAGGAAGTGGGTGAACATCCTTAACCATGCGCGCGTTAAGCCACCTAAAGTCATAATCGCAGGTCCCCGTTCTTTTTCCACACCAGCACTAATGGAGAAGCGTACTCACTACTAGATTTTCTAATTATCTCCCTTTCCTCCATTTCATCCAAAGTCTCTCTCACAGGGGCGGCGCCAGGGGGGGGCTAGGGGGTGCTATTGCTCCCCCTGGATTAGCCATAGCACCCCCAAGAAAATAATGGTTTATTTATTATTGTTATTTAATTTAATTCTGCGTTCTCAATTTAATTTATTGTGTGATAATAATATTTCAATCACAAAAGAAAATAATAACAGATTGAAATGAACAGATTGTTCACGTAGCATGACACAGACACGTCGCACTCGCATGCGTGAACGTTGACGTTTCCTGACGATTGAAGGAGAAAGAGAGCTAGTACACTGTCAAAGTCGTTGTTGAAGTATCAACAAATTCACAATAATGGATCGGTTTTTGATACCCACAATTCCACGAGTAGAAGAATCATGTGACGTTGAAGAAGAAGAAGAAATGCAAGGGGTATCTGAATCTGATTTAGAAGAAGAGGAACGTCGTGGTCAAAGAGATCAACCCTACACCTCTACTGAGGGTGCTAGCCATGCTACACCTGGTCTGCTGGCTTGGCCGGATTTTGGTTTTGCTTATGGCTTTTCCAGCATAGTTTTGTTTGCATTTTTGCCTGTTCTTTAAGAGTTTTATTGTACAATGATACAATGATCTAGCTCTGATTATTGTGGTTTTGAGTGCCTACCGTTTTGTTTCATTCACTTTTAAAAGGGGCCTGCATCTTTACACCGTTTAAGATTTAAGGTGGAACGGTCTTGTTAGATGTGTAACATTAATGAATGCGGTCTCTTTTTGGGATTTTTCTGGATCCGCCTTAAAAAATCAGATTCTAGCCTTGGACGAGCAGTCTGTCTGTGCTAGCCAGGTATACATAAGCTTCTATGTTTTTATTGATTGTGACCTGAAATAATATATACTTTTTGAAAACATTTCTGACTCTTTGACTGTTTTAGTTAATTCTATCTGCTATTCTAATTTGCCCTCTTTAGTTTAGAATGTATTGAACTATTTATGTTTAGTTTAATTTGTCAGACATGGTAGTGGTGACCTGGTGGTCATCTGGCGCCAACTTTAACCCCCACTGAAGTAAGTGAAGTATTTGGGATTGCGGAATCTATAACATGCTGCATGCATTTTGTCAGTGACCGTCGCAGAGGAACACGGTTATGTGCGCGTCCGTCGGAAGCAGCCTAATGATAATAATAATACGATCGATTTGTAAGGTGCTTTTCATGGACTACAAAGACGCTTCAGAGAGCAAACATGTAAACAGATATGGTGGGGAGGTGTTGTAGTAGAGAACCATGTGACACATATGCTATCACCCTAATTTCATAGCACCCTCGGTAAAACGCCGAGCACCCCCATAGCACCTGCAGAAAAAAATCTCTGGCGCCGCCACTGCTCTCTCAACTTCTGATAATGTGCTGGAGACAGCCTGTGATATGGCAACCTGAAAGGACGGTCATCTGTTAACCTGATCCTATTGCGAAACTCGCGTGCCTCACCACAGTCAAGCTTATACCGAGAAAAGATAGACTCGTATTCCTTTATCAGATCAACTAACTTGTCCTTCCCACAAGGAGAGGCCTGACAATCATCAATGGGTATAGATCCCAGTCCAAGGCCCTGCAATGTACTATCAACATTCCCAACCACGCCACTAGAGTCACTGTTAACAGACAAACTGCCATGAGAACTGCCTGACCTCACCGTAGCTACATTCTGTGACACCAAGTCATGATCAAAATCCTTTAGAGCAATGCACGGGTACACATCTGCTACCTTTGCGTTCCGGCGCAAGGTTACTGCGTTGGGCGTGGGATTAACAATCTTAACCGGAAGCCACCCATCTCCCCACATAGGAGATACAATACGTCCAACAAGCATCTGTCTATTTATGCAGCGCGTAGTGCTGGGCTCCACAACAACCGTGCTGCCAACAGAGATCCGTGTTTTCGGCGGCAACCTGACCCACACCAGATGCTCAGGCATAGGTTGGAGTGTGACTGCACTCTTCAGCCTCAGTGTACCCACTTTTTCTGGAATGGACTCACCTCTCCATCTCTCCAAATTCAATAAAAGGCGTAAAAACTGGCTGCTATCACCCTGACCTGCTACATCAGGCTGACTCACAATCCGCCAGAAAGCATCACTGGACTTAAATTGCCTGATAAGACATTGAAGTCGTGTGTGACCAGGGCTAAAACTTTTTTATAATTCCCCAAATGCTTGATTAAAACAAAGATTCCCACATATAACATATACTTACCTTTAAGTTTGTGCTGAAGTCTGCTTCAGCAACTCCCCTTCGGCACACTCACACACCCGTTCCTTCCATGACATTCACACTTCCAGCTGCATTTCGTCTCCAATCACACCCATGATTGTATGCAGCTGACCCACCTTTAGTTCATCCATTCTCTCACGTTCCTTCAATTCACTCCTGTGTCCCAGCGCATGACTGCTCCGTGCATGTAGACTTAAAGATTTTCAGTAGTTTACCTAGTTACCTTACATATAATTATAAACCATTTTGTTTTCTCCATTAAGATTCTCTATTTCCCCTAACTTTAGCTCCTTAAATAAACTACCATCCATTCAGCTACATTATCTCTCCCACAGCTCATGACACTTACCATCTCTTTGCTTCAGTCCTGTCCTCAGACATACCTTAACCCATCATTTAAAACCCATCCATTACTATAATATCTATATTTCCCTTGTCATATCTATACACTTATACCTTTCAGTAGAACATTCCAAATGGAACAAATAAGATTCAGCGGCCAAATCCCTGGCATTCACTTATATATTTCCCGCTGAGCTCAGGTACCAAGTTATCCTTCATTCCTGAGCCATAAAAAGATTAAAGAAGCATATCAGTGGGTATTACCTGTACCCACACCCCATAACATACCCCGAGGTTTGATCTCTACTCCTTTATTCCTCATTATAGATGCTACAAACATAGCATTATGCAAAATTTTATCCCAATTCCTCCCATAAATAGGGTGACCAAAACCCCATACATTTTATTTTCCTAATACCTCCCCCCTTACGCACTTAAAACTAAAAAGTGCGTGCAAATGGACAAGGCAAATAACATGTATAGAGTTGTCATGTGGCCACACTAACAGCTCCATAGTTTACCAAGCCTGCAGTTTACCCCACTTTTAAATCAATTTGGTCTTATCCCATGAACTAATAACATCACATATGTACATAATATCTTTATCACTAAGTTTGGCTATAAATGAATTGCTGAAACACTATCTGACAGGAAACCCTGCCCACGTGGCTTATCAAAGCATAAAAACTCACCCCCCTTAGTCACATTGGTAGGCTTGAATCCTAAATCACCCCACTCACACCAGGATACATCACTAGTATATACCTCAAGTCATACCATTCCTTCCAAATACACAAATAAACCATCTTGTTCCTGCTGCACCTTAGCCCGAATCACTTTAACTAATGTTTCCACCAAACCTGTAAGAGACACTTAAAAACCATGTTATTTTCACATATACTTTCAAGGAGTTAACACAAAACCCACACAGTTCCTTACATCAACCTTAGATATCAGCCATCTCGTTCCATCCTCAACCTGGCTTGCTTTCAGGTTCCGCTGACACTTGCACACGGCTCCCCTTCTCTCTGTCACTCCTCTCATCTGTATACCTAGAATACTGATAAATGAAACATAACATATCCTACCCCTCTTTCTCCATCTCTTTAACTTCCCAATTTACCTCCTCATTCTTACTTTCCATGTACCTTCTTCAAACCACTTTCCTTCTGTCTATCCATTTTCCTATTCCCTCAATCTATAAATGCATTTGTAATTACCCTATTTTTAATTTTATTTCAAGAAATGATCTAATGTTTTAAACCCTCATTTATTCATTTAAAAGTCCTTATCTATAGCCCATTCTAACTTTAACTTTTCTCACAATACCATACCTCCATATACCCCTTTTGCCTCCTGCTCTTTCTTATCAGTTAACCCCTTAGTCATATTAATTACTTCCAAAACTCTCTTCTAAACCCCCGCTAGGCTCTATCAATCTCTTGTTTTCTCACTCTCTCCAATAAAATTTCTCTTAACCCTTTCCTGACGTCCTGTTGCTAAATAACCATACTTCTTACCTACCCCGCCTTTCCTTCCAACACCAATACAGAGGGTGCTCCCCATAGGCCCAGTGCCACACCTGGGCCAACAGTCTTATCACTTCTAACCCAAGGGCCTTTTGTGTATGAACCAGAAGGGGACGCAGGGGTCCTTTCTTCAACAACAGCTGTCCCAACCAATACATTCCTTAACCCTCTGTGCTATCTCCTCCACTCTCTCTCCTGCTGCTGGCCTGCAAACAAAGAACTTTCAATGCAGATTGTTATCAAACAGTTATCAACCAAGTACCTATTCTATATTTTTGTTAGAATAACATTTTTACATTCCAGCTGCAACTATCCAACTCTCAGCATTCATCCACTACTTAATCAACCTTTCAACCCAATATGCATCACACATGTATTTTTTACCAGCAAACCCAATTTCATATTCATAAACTGTAAATAATCCCATGTGTGAAACTCACAGATTACCACCAGCCAGGAGCAATTGCCAACATGTATTATATGCTATCCAATATACATATAACTGTGCTTTATTCCATTTGTCAATTACTTTATTTATTTTCTCCCACTAAGTCCTATACACAATCTAATTCCACTCACTTCCACCAAGCTACAATCCTCAAGCAACACCCATGTATTCAACATTTCAATACCTATACCCACATACCCATCATATATACAATATGGATTCCCATAAAGTCATCCACTGTATATTCCTCCTCTATCCTCTCTCACTCAATCACCTCTACTTTCCATGGCTCCCCTTTCAACTTAGCTGAGGGCCTAATTTGCATTAAGGTGCAAATTTGAACATTTGAACCCCCTCTTTGCCTAACCCTTCTGCTGACACCCATACACTAGCTGCAGCTCTCACCATCATTTTACCAACATCTCTGTCCTTAAACCCCATGCCCACTTTAAGTGTGATGTACAGTGTCATGCCTCCCACATCACGTGCCATAGTGTACAATGGTGTGTCCAGCCTAACCTGAATTGCCACTCCTTCAGGTCCCATAATTATATTCCTAGCCTTCAACCAAACCTGCGTCCTTCCGTGTAATGCCTCACTCCATTTCTCATCGCACTCCACCTTCCGCGCGTCATCTGGAGCTTCTTCCACCATGATAGTACAATGTATTGGAACACGAGGATTTCTGAGATTACCATGCCACTCATAAATAAAAGGTCTCCACTCACTCACAGTATTAAATACTACAACGTCAAACGCCTTCGTCCTAAGAACAGCGGAATCAGCCGATACGTCTCCTTCAATAAGATGAATTAGTTTAAATTGTATTCTATGGTTTCAATAAGGATTACAACAGCAATCTACAATCTCACTTCAGCTAGCCATCCATCCAGATCTTTACCTGAAGTGAAACGAAACTACGTCGCGTTAATATATGGTCAAAATATCTAATAACAGTCGAAAGTGACTTGGCTCCTGTATCAATACAGTAAGTTTATCAAAATTAACTGCAACATAAGGCGGTGTGATATTACTATAATAACCAGATTAAGTCTTCACGGCGTCTGTATTCCACCGGTACGTTCGTTAAACTTAAACTTCAAGTTAGGAATACATTTAACATTCATTCACCCACGTGCACACTACTGAAGCATTTCCTATATGCTCCTTATTAAACA
The DNA here is from genome assembly GCF_900700415.2 of Clupea harengus. NCBI lineage: Eukaryota > Metazoa > Chordata > Actinopteri > Clupeiformes > Clupeidae > Clupea > Clupea harengus. The sequence goes on along the minus strand of NW_024879599.1, from coordinate 122,116 downwards.
CTGATTTTTAAAGAGATCTTTAATTATCTCATAACAGTGATCCAAACTCCAATCACACAAACCCCGTACACACCATTTCTTCCGTTCACACAGACCCTTGCATTCACTCACTCACACATGAAACACAGCTCACTCAATACCCAATACCTTACTGCTTCAATATACTGTTTCAAATAACTCAACTTACTCCTGTGAAAGCCAGAACATGCGATAGAACAGCACCATACTGCTTAGTTCTATTTGAACTGCTAAATCTCCCATAAAAGCCAGAACAGGCGATAAACCAGTTTATTTGAACTGCTAAAAACAACTTAGAAACCTCCCCTAAAAAGCCAGAACATGCGATAGAACAGCACCGTACTGCTTAGTTCTATTTGAACTGCTACATCTCCCATGAAAGCCAGAACATGCGATTGTAAGTGAATGTCCCACCATAGACTACATTACCCACAATTCTCTTATCACTTTGACTTTCTTATCTACATTTTAATGACTCCGTATTGGTCACCGCAAGGTGATAATAAAAGGATGACGCATTTTTCCCTTTAAAGCCGCGAAAAACCCACATATCTGTCTCTCTGGCGGTGGGTTTACAACTGTAAATACCACTCATTTAAGAGATACCCTCTCTGCAGAAGAAGAACAAAGGACCACGCAACAACGAATCGTATTGAACTTTTGGCCGAAGTTACGAAAATACTTTGACTCGTTTAGTTGCAGCCTAAGATATACCGGTAAAATTATACTGCAGCCCAGCAGTGTTCTGAGTAAGATAAGGTGACCGGCTTCCCTTATTAGTTTCTCCACGTCGACGAACAGAACTTCTACCTCCTTCAAGACCGTCTGATGCCCAACGAGGCCTGCACGAGTTTTCAGCTGACGAGCTAAGGAAGGACACGGACATCTCCCCCCGAACCTGCGTCCCGCGCTGTTCAGTTGGAATTCCGTAATACACCGTTTAACGCTGAGCAAGAGTGTTAATCAAGTAAGGCTGACATCTGGGCAGAGATTAGTCTTATATGTGTGTTAATATCTGTGTGAAAGTATCCTTGTTTTATTTCATTTATGATTTAAATGCGCGCTTTGTAATTCACAGTTTGCACGGTTTGTAACCGTGACATTATCTTGCTTTCTTTTACTTTGCTATTTTGTTAGAACGTGCATGCACCATCTCTCTCTCTAACTCCCTCAATCACCATCTGAACGTATACACGTACACATCGCGATTTAAGTGCTGCTTATATATTTTGTATTGCGTTAAAGGCCTATAGCCTGGATTCTACCCTTGAGATAAGAATCCATTGTCTACTCATTGCATTTGTGCCCATCCTCCAACTTAAATTGGCGCCTAAACCAGGCAAAGCTGGCCTCGGATCTGCACTCGCATCCGCTGACCATCCCCAATCTAGGTGATGCCCGGCGCACTATATTCATTCACGCATATACTATCTATCGCCTGTGCGCTTGCGCATAGCCTCTCCCTCTTTCTCCAGTTAGCGCGTAACCGCGCATACCTGCACACGCACGCACACACACACACACACACACACACACAGAGACGAGGAGGATCTTATGCCCCCTCCTCTGTATTCCCAACTCCACTTTGTGCCTTGTTTCATTGTTATACTCAGTTGTTTATATGATTAGTATTAGCCATTAATTACTGTTTGTTACCTTTAATAAATTGTTTATTTAGACTTAAACAATTGTCTTGTCTGTTGTTGTTCCAATATTCCACTGAAAGCCATTTTCCGCCAATCAAGTACTTCAAATGCCTTCACTTCTCTGGTTGTTTCATGAAGTCAGGGGCGCAGATAGCACTGGGGACAGGGGGGACATGTCCCCCCCAGATTCATAGTGACCCCGATCTGTCCCCACCACTCTCCCTACGTAAGGCGACAATCATCAGTTAATAACTCTGCACAGCTGATTAGGCGATGTTAGCGTCCCCCCAGTTCAAAAATCCCATCTGCACCGCTGCATGAAGTGTTATAGACTTTGTAGTGATATTGTAGTACTATAGTATTGTGATACTATACTTAGACTGTAGCATAGTGGTACAACTAGAGCTTTCCATTATTTTAGTAATTTAATTATAAAATATTAAATACTAAATTTAATGATTATTACATTTTATGAGACTGATTTAATTAAACTAATGTAGCAACCCCGGTTTCACCTACACGATAAACCAGTAATTTAATACTCAGATTATTTGAACTGCTAAAAACAACTTAAAAACCTCCCTTAAAAAGCCAGAACATGCGACAACAGGTAATTCACTCCCCGTTGTGTGAACTGCTTATAACACTATGGTTGCGAACCAAAAATAGCGACTATACCGTACTTAAAGAATTCACATTTACTGGGCACCTCCAGGCTGCGTTTCGTTTTAGCAAAGACCAACACTGGGCACTATTCAACCACTACAGACAACAGTACCACAGGATCGCCCAAGACTAAGGTATGCTAACACCACCAGCACTAGTGCGGAGGCTTCTCACAGCCCATTAGCACTCAGAGGAGCTAACGCTGCTAGCACCAGCCTTGAATCCATCGACGCAGGAGCACAAATAGAAGCTAATACTGCTAGCATTGGCACAGAGGCTAACCATAGTCCAGCACGAGAGGCTATCATTGCTTACCCAAACAACCCAAGAACTGGCCCCATAACTACTGATAAAGCAATCGTGTGGAATGCAAACACGACGCCACAGATGGCCACTATCTTGGTTGGAGATGCCATGACAGAACATGTCAAACTTGCAAAGACAGAAAATCTTTGCCTTAGCAACACATCTGTCGAGGAACTGTCGTCAGAGATACAAAAAATCCTCAACAATAAACCAAACAATCCCAAGATTATCATTCACACTGGCTCGTTTGATATCCTGCACAAAAAATCTGGCAGTGAGATACTCAAAAAACATTTCACCCAGCTACTGAACACACTTAACAGATATCAAGATATATCTATCAGTGGACCGATTGCATGTTTTCGCAGAGGAATAGAAATCTTCAGTCGACTCCTATCTTTCAACACATGGCTGGCATCTGTCTGTCTTGCACACAAACGGAGATTTATTGACAATTTCAATGTTTTTTGGAACTGTGCAGACCGTTTTCAAGCTGATGGACTCCACCCAAACCGTAGGGGGTCTAGATTACTTACAGCAAACCTCAGCCACGCGCTCTTGACGACCTCAAACAGCCAAAATCAAGCCTCACTCCCTATCCCTGCTGTGCCTAAGACTGACATATCCCAAACCTCCTCCCATGGAACAGAACAGAACATTCAAACAGCCTCCTCCAAGGACCCTCACCACCCCAGGGAATTCCCCTGTGATAAACCACTTTGAACTCAGTGATATGGACTTTCAGCCCGAAGAAAATCAACGATAGGACAGCCTCCATGCTATTTCATCAAACATACCGGTCATCATAAACAGCAAATGGCATGGTAAAATGCATGGTTATAAACCTGAAACTCGTCCTAGAAGGTTGAAAACTATCCATGTTCTTCCTACAAACATATTTCCCCCTGTTTTACCTGTTAATACCCCACAGATGAAACTGGCCCTTCTAAATGTCAGATCACTAAATAACAAAACCTTTCTAGTTAACGATCTGGTTAAAGAAAACAACTTAGATTGTATCTGTCTAACAGAAACTTGGCTAAACGATGACACAGCAATAGCAACTTTGATAGAAGCGTGTCCGCCTGATTGCAGCTTCCACCAAGTTTCTAGGAAATCAAAAAGAGGTGGAGGAATCGCAGCTATTTTCTCATCTAAACTGTTGTTCAAAATCACTGAACTAGGTGAATTTACATCAATTGAATATCTTGTGTTGTGGCGAGACTGAGTCCCAAACCTTTTCTTTCAATCAGAAGACCGGAGACCGAATGTAGAAATCTGGAGTATTTATTGCAATCAATAAGCCACAATAAGGAGATGGTCCATGGATTAGCTCGATCTCATTGTATGAATGTTTTGCATGCCATTTTAAGGCCTGTACATCGTGGGGTGTGTTCTATCTGGCTGTTTGCCAAAACCAATCAGAATTAACTATTCCCTCTCCTCTAACTCCCCTGAGTACTCCTGTGTGTGTGTGTCTGGATCCCCTGAGACTCCCTGACATCCTCTGAGACCCCTGTGTGTGTGTGTTTATGTGTCAATGTGTGTGTCTGTGGGTGTCTGTATCTCCTGAGACTCCCTGACATCCTCTGAGACCCCCTCCTAACCAGGGGTTTCTTGGAATGTGTCTGTGTCGTGCTTTTAGTGCTGACTTTAAGATCAGTGAATCATGTCTATGGCTGAGTTACTGTTTTCCGCCTAGTCTGCCCTTCCTGAGTGAGACTTTCCAACTGATGAGTTAATCCATGTTCATCTAAACATAAAAAATATCCCACATAATCCCCCCTATGTGTCTAATTGACACACAAAACATTTTTTTGTTAACTTAGAAAGTACACACTATCAATACACTAAACAGTAATAAAAGCACACCTTATTGTCTATGCAGCAGAAGCCAATAGTTAACATTATTTTAAACAGCATGTGCATATGAGCTATCAATATACACATAAGCATACTAAATTCCATTACATTCCAATATAACACATTATTGTCTCTCCAGATTAATAAACATTCAACAAGTATAAAAGACCATCGGGTCAGTCCCGAATGGTTAAGGCACATAACATAGTATTACAGTATAAAAGATACAACATATGAAAGCATATAAAAAGAAAAAACATAGATTCAGTTTCAATGTATACGAACACCTCAATTAATACTCATGAAAAAGCATATTGCTGTCTGTATCCCATATCTTACAGACAACATTGGAATATAGCACCGTTATATATGGGAACCTTTAATTTCCCAAAACACTTCATTTCAAAAATCATAATAACATCACAATAACATACAATCATCCCAAGGCAATATGTCCCGGGGAGGTCTTCATACATAGAACCGCAACTACTCTAACAATACCAAAACCCCCCCATTATATTAAACTACAGTGAACTAACCACCATCCCATCAGTATATGAATTGTCCAGTGTATGTATTCAGTGTATATCATTGTATATCATGCAGCTACCGGTGTGGCAAAGTCTTCAGCTCCTTTGAGCCTGCCCGAGTGAGTCAGAGGTTGCGTCTGTGGCGTCTTTTTTTTTTTTCCAGGACTTATGTGGTCTGGTCACCCAGTTCCCACATGTCACCGTTGGAGTCAGGTTCGCCTCCTGACCCATCTTGTCCTTCGCTGCACAATACCTGTAACATTTCAAAGCCTTATCTTTTCCATATGATATTGTTAAACCAACTTTATTATTGTCCTTGTCAATTACCACAGTCATTTAAGTGAACCTAGAGGTTATTGCTCAAACTGCAAGGAATTTAAAACAGGGAAGACCACAACACACCACTGCTATGACCATGTTATGTGTTTCATCAGTTCCCTTCCCCCAGTGATAAGAAACATCCATTAACTGCAGCATTTCCATGACCTTAACAGCCTCTCGCCCAGGTCGAGCTGCTGCAAAAGAATGTTCCCCATTCTAACCCTGATAGCCTAAATTGTGGTAGTCCCACCACCTTGTGTTCCTGAAATTCTGCAAAAAGTTAGTACAATATTACACACTAAACCCTTGACTTCTCACCACCATTGGTTGGAAGCTCTTTTTGTTTAAAACCTTCACCTATACCCAGTCTCCTGACTGGACCAGTCCATATGTGTCAACCTGTGTATATATAATCTCAAAAAATTAGAAACAACAGATACACATACAGTGCCCTCCGCAATTATTGGCACCCCTAGTGAATATGAGCAAAACAGGCTATAAAAAAATATGTCTTTGCTGTTTATCCTCTTGGTCTTTCACTCAAAATATTCACAAAAATCTTACCTTTTCATTGAAGTAAAATTATTGAAAGAAAAAAAAACTGTTGAGATTAAATAAATATTTTTCCCCAAAACATGTGTGCCACAATTATTGGCACCCCTTAATTTAATGTTCTGTGCAGCCTCCCTTTGCCAAGATAACAGCTCTGAGTAATGCGTGATGAGGTTGGTGAACACATGGCACGGGATCTGAGACCATTCCTACATGCAGTATCTCTCCAGATCCTTCAGATTCTGAGGTCAACGTTTGTAGACTCGGCTTCAGCTCATCCCACATATTTTCTATGGGGTTTAGGTCGGGGGACTGTGATGGCCATGGCAAAACCTTTATTCTGCGGTCGGTGAACCATTTTTGTGTTGATTTTGAGGTGTGCTTCGGATCATTGACCTGCTGGAAGGTCCAACCACAGCCCATTTTAAGCTTACTGGAGGGGGCTGTTAGGTTTTCATTTAATATCTGCTGGTATTTGATGGAGTCCATGATACCATGTATCCTAATAAGATGTCCAGGGCCTTTGGAAGAAAAACAGCCCCACAACATCAAAGATCCGCCACCATACTTCACATTGGGTATGGGGGTCTTTTCTGTATGGCTATGTTTCTGTCTACGCCAAAACACCCTTTGATGTTTGTTGCCAAAAAGCTTTATTTTGGTCTCATCTGACCATATAACTGAGAGAAAGCTAGAGGGCTTTAAGGACTGTTTGTGTGTAGTTATGTACTGCTTTGCTAGTTAAATTGTACTTAGATTACTTGGATTACTCTGAATTTGCACTATCTTGGCAATTACCCTGTTTTCCAAGTTAGTTTCACTCACTGGCTGGTTTGTCAAGCCACACCTCCAACAATCAGCCACTTTTGTGTAATCAAGATCTGGGAGGGCCTTCAGCCAGGTGCAATCAGTGAGCATGCTACTTCCATAGGGCTGCTGCGGAAGTGTCAGCCCTCGTGCTCAGCCCTTTTCGTGTGAAGACCTTTTTGGGTAAAGACGTACAAGTCTACCTGTACAAGTCCACCAAAACAAGGTTCACAAACAAGGTAAACTTTTTTCATTTTGACTCTGCCATAGCCATGTGTCACAGTAGCATCTCTGTTGTCACTGGTTGTCAAAAAAGATCACAGCGCAGCAGACGGCAGCGCAACCTGGGTAACCTCCGCTCACTTCAACAAACCTCATCTACTGTAACCTCTTTCTCTGTTGGCCTGTGGAACTGTCAGTCTGCAGTCAAGAAAGCTGATTTCATCTCAGGTTATGCCAACCACCTCTCCCTAGGGCTCTTAGCTCTCACGGAGACATGGATCACACCTGAAGACAATGCTACCCCGGCAGCACTCTCCACCAACTATGCCTTCTCCCATACTCCCCGGCCATCTGGTCGTGGAGGTGGGACGGGGCTGCTGATTTCAGACAACTGGAAATTCACTCCACTGCTGCCTTCAAACAGGTATGCCTCCTTTGAATATCATGCAATTATGGTAACTGCTCCTGTTAAAACGTATGTGATTGTCATCTACCGTCCACCAGGACAACTGGGTGATTTCGTCCATGAGCTGGATACCCTGCTGTCATCCATCCCTGACCACGAGTGTCCAACACTCATCCTTGGCGACATGAACATCCACCTAGACAATCCCAACTCAGCTGACTTTCGAACCCTGGTTCACTCGTTCGACCTACAACAGGTCCCCACTCCTCCAACTCACAAAGCAGGAAAAGAGCTTGACCTCATCCTTGCTCGGAACTGCACCACGGACAACCTAACGGTAACCCCTCTGCATTGCTCGGACCACTTCTTCATTCGCTTCGATGTTCGGCTCATTGAGCAACCCTCTGTCCCCCCTCCAATGGTCTCGTTCCGGCGCAACCTCCGCAACCTCTCTCCCACCCACTTTTCCTCTCTGGTTTCTTCTGCTCTTCCACCTTTATCCACTTTCTCCTCACTAGGTGTCAATGATGCCACAGAAGCTCTCTGCTCCACTCTGAGCTCATGCTTGGACAGCTTGTGTCCACTTTCCACCAGACCTGCTCGATCTACCCAGTCTCATTCGTGGCTGAGTGATACCCTCCGAACGCAGCGGCTGAGAGAAAGTGGCACAAATCTGCCGCGCTGGACGATCTTGCAAGCTACCAGACACTGCTGGCCTCCTTCTCATCCAGCATCACTGCTGCTAAGAAGACTTTTTTCAATGACAAAATCAACGGTGCAACTGACGCTCGGAAACTATTCTCCACCTTCAAAACTCTGCTCTACCCTCCTCCTCCCCCCCCAGCTACTAACCTCACTGCTGATAACTTTGCTTCCTTTTTCACAGAGAAAGTGGCAGCCATCGGGCAACAGTTCGACCAACTGTCCCCCTCCCCTAAGGGCGCAACCGTCAATAGCTCATCTTTTCCTTCTTTCATCCCTCTCAGCGAGAGTGAGGTCTCCAAAATCCTAACAGGTAGCCGTCCAACTACATGCCCGCTGGACCCCATCCCATCCAACATCCTTCAAGCCATATCGCCTGCCGTCTTACCGGCAATAACACAGGTGATTAATGCTTCATTTAATTCTGGAACATTTCCTTCTCTTTTCAAAGTGGCTCGGGTAACGCCGCTGCTCAAGAAGCCGTCTCTCGATCCCACTCAGGTGGAAAACTATCGACTGGTCTCACTTCTCACGCTCCTATCTAAAACCATTGAGAGGGCAGCTTCCAAACTGGTCACCGAGTTCCTGTCAAAGAACAATCTCCTCGATCCGAACCAGTCTGGATTCAAAAGCGGTCACTCCACCGAAACAGCCCTGTTGTCTGTAATGGAGGCCTTAAAAACAGCTAGAGCAGCAGCCCAATCCTCGGCTCTCGTCCTGCTTGACTTATCAGCTGCGTTTGATACAGTCAACCACCGCATCCTTCTGTCCATACTGTCAAGTATGGGCATTTCTGGCAATGCGCACTCCTGGTTTGAATCCTACCTCACTGGGCGCTCGTTCAACGTGTCATGGCAAGGTCAGCTGTCTGTACCTCACCGCGTCACCACTGGGGTGCCCCAAGGCTCGGTGATGGGACCACTTCTCTTTGCCATTTACACCACCTTGTTGGGCCCTATCATCCGCTCGCATGGTTTTTCCTACCACTGTTATGCCGATGATACTCAACTGTTTCTGTCTTTCCCTCCGGAGGACACCACGGTCTCGGCGCGGATTTCGGACTGTCTCGCTGATATATCCACATGGATGAAAAATCACCACCTTCAGCTGAACCTGGCCAAAACGGAACTGATGGTCTTCCCAGCCAAACAGGTCATCCACCACAACATCAAGATCAATACTGACTCTTTATCTCTTGCTCCATCCAAAACAGCAAGAAACCTCGGGGTCATTATTGATGACCAACTGACCTTCACGGCCCACATCGCCTCTGTCTCCAGGTCGTGCCGCTTTGCGCTATACAACATCCGCAAAATCAGGCCGTACCTAACCCAGTATGCCACCCAGCTGCTGGTGCAAACCTTGGTGAGCTCCCGCCTTGACTACTGCAACGCCCTCCTAACGGGCCTGCCGGCTTGCGTGGTGAAACCACTACAGATGATCCAGAACGCGGCGGCGCGTCTGGTGTTCAACCAACCGAAAAGGGCACACGTCACCCCGCTACTCATCGAGCTCCACTGGCTGCCAGTAGCTGCTCGCATTAAGTTCAAGTCACTTATGCTTGCCTACAGAGTGCTTACTGGTTCTGCTCCCACCTACCTAAATGCTCTTGTAAGGGCAAATGTTACACCCAGGACGCTGCGCTCGTCTAGTGAGCGTCGTTTGGCACTGCCGTCCAGACTATTTTCATTTGTAGTTCCACGTTGGTGGAACGAACTGCCTAGTACTACCAGAGCAGGGGCGTCCCTCTCTACCTTCAAGAAGCTTTTGAAGACCCAACTCTTCAGAGAGCACCTCCCCTCCTAACTGGCACCTGACTAGCGCTTAACTTGCACTTCAGCAGTTACATTCCTGCACTTCTTTTTCCTCTTTTCTAGGTTGTTGTTTTTTCTAATTCTCATGTAAAGTAGTATTTATTGTTACACCATGCTTTTTTATTGCTCTTAGCTTGACTGTTCTCTCCCTTGTACGTCGCTTTGGACAAAAGCGTCTGCTAAATGACTAAATGTAAATGTAAATGTAAATATAACTCGGCCCCATTGAAAGTCTGACTTACATTTGGCAAACTGTAGGCGCTTTAGTTTGTAGTTGATTGACAGCAGAGGCTTTTTTCTGGCAACCCTCCAAAACAACTTGTGGTGATGTAGGTGTCGTCTGATGGTAGTTTTGGAGACTTTCTGACCCTAAGACTCAACTCACCTCTACAATTCTCCAGCTGTGATCCTTGGAGATTATTTTTCCAGTCGAACCATCCTCCTCATGATGCATGGGGTCAATGTACACACACGTCCTCTTCCAGGCTGATTCTTAACATCTCCTGTCGCTTTAAACTTCTTAATTATTTCCATGATAGTGGAAATGGGTATTTTTAACTCTTTAGAGATTTTATTGTGTCCATTTCTTGATTTGTGCAGCTCCACAACTTTCTGTCGCACATCGTCACTGTGTTCTTGGGTCTTTCCCATAGTGATGAATGACTAATGAAATTTGGCCTGTGTCACCTCATATTTGTACGCCAGTGGAACAGGAAGTCATGGTTGACCTCTTAAGAGTTCCTTATCAAACAGGTGAACTTAAAAATGTAAAACATGACTGGAAATATACTTCAGTTAGATTTTAATTATAAGATTTTTCTAGGGGTGCCAATAATTGTGGCACACATGTTTTGGGGGAAAATATTTATTAAATGTCAACAGTTTTTTTTTCTTTCAATAATTTTACTTCAATGAAAAGGTAAGATTTTTGTGAATATTTTGAGTGAAAAACCAAGAGGATAAACAGCAAAGACATATTTTTTTATAGCCTGTTTTGCTCATATTCACTAGGGGTGCCAATAATTGCGGAGGGCACTGTAATTTCCACACGCCCTCTTGACATACTCTAAACGTGCGTAATATGATTGCCAAAGTTTGCAGTACTTTTACTCCATGCTTCCCATAAATTCCTTATTGTTATACTAAAATCATTGCTGCAATGCTAAAAACTAAAACAAAAATCCACATATTAAAAATATACTTACCATCTCTTAGTCTTGGTCCTGTCCTCAGACATTCCTCAGTCCATCATATGAACCCATCCGTTTCTCCAATACCTTTTCATATCTATGTAGTACATGACTACCTATACAATTACACCTTCCATTGTAAAATATTACACAAAAGTTGTATCCCTACTCCTTTTCTCTGATTATAGATGCTACAAACATAGCATTATACAAATTTTATCCCAAACCTCCCATAAATAGGGTGACCATAAGCCTATATTCAAATTTTCTCGTATACCCCCCTTGCGCACTTAAAATCAAAGTGCGCACAAATCAACAGGGCTAATAACATGTATGAATTTACCATTTACCATGAATTTGGCCATCAGAGCACATTCATATTTTATCATGCCCGCAGTTCATGCCCTTTTTTTTTTTTTTTATCCAATGGTTTTATCCAATAGTTTCATCACATATTCACAGTATATTTATTAGTACAAAGTTTGGCTGCAAAGTAATTGCTGAATCCTGTGTGGAAGACAACCATGGCCCACATGGCTTATCAAATATGTAAAGGCTGACCCCCCTTAGTCACATAATAATACCGAAAGGGCTTACATTGGTGTTCACAACTTGTATACTACATCAATCCTACTCACACCAAGATATATCACTAGTAAACTAATACCTCACAGGACATGGCATACCTTCCTCATGCCCATCACCCAATGAAGGTACAATTACCTTCCTTTAATGCCACTTCTGTTCCTCAACCAAAACCACGTAGATATTACAGCCAAGCCTGTAAGAGACACTTAAAACCACATATTTACATATATACTGTGGGATATTTTCATATGAATAAGGAATAGATTTACCAGATACCTGTTGAATGAGTGTAAAGATTAGCTTTGGGTTACATTTCAGATGAGGTAGAGATTTAAAATAAGAGGGCGTAGCTTGAAGTGACCTAAGGTTAAAATGGGTGTGGTATTGTATACCATGGAAGCTTTCTGATTGGATGGAGTCAGGTTAGAGGTTAAGGATATTATTGGTTACAGGGTTAGCCATTCATGGCTGGAGTGGGAGTGTCAAGTTAGGTTTTAAAGATGTTGGCGCGAATGTAATTGGGCAGATGTAGTTCCGGTATACATCTCTTTGCTATGGCTTAATGTACTACAGTAAATCTGTTGGAACAACACGTCCTGAGTCTTGAGTTTCTGATTGTGAAAATAGTTTAAGACTTAGAATTGGCCACCACAATACTTTCAAGGGGTTAACACAAACCAACACAATTCCTCACGCAAACCTTTAAATATAAACCATTTAACTCCATACCAAGACTGGCCTGCTTCTGAGTCTCACTGACGCCTGCACAGAGGATCCCCTTCTCTCTGTCACTCTCCACCCAACTGTATAACTAGGAATGCTGACAAGAGAAACTTTCCACACTCTACTCGTCTTCTTCTCTATCTCTCTATTTTCTCTGTATCTCTCTCCGTTTCAATATGTCTATCTTTAATTTCCTCATCCCCACTATTGATTTGTCTGTAAGACCACAAAGTGAAGTCTCATCTTTTGTCAAAGGCCTGTGTGAATCAAAATGCTAACACCTGTATCCCTTTCCCCCGTACTGACCATAAAAACAATTTGGGTTTCCAAAGGGACAGGCTACTGCGTACTCCTCCTCATCACTTAGTTCCACTATCTGAGGTTCTCCTGTCAACCGTGCTGAGTGTCTTATTTGAAACAATGTATTATCCTCTGACATTCTCACTCCTGTCCTGTCTGAGTCTTCTAAGGACACCCATACACTGGCTCTGGCTCTCTTCATCATCTTACCCATGTCTCTTACTCTGAACCCCAAACCCACCTTAAGTGTTATATGTGGGATTGAGTTAGGCACATCATAAGCTGCATAAACCTTTCTGCTGCCAAATTTCACCTGCACTCCAACTGCTTCTGGTCCTATGATCACACACTGCGTGCATAACCAGATCTGCTCCCTCTCCTGCAGTGCTTCTCTCCATATTGCATCCTTCTCCTCACATTTACTTGTACATGAAACCTCACATAACATCACAGTACAATGTGGCGGACACCGGGGTTCCCTAAGAGCAGGATATCTGTCATGCATCAAAATTCCCCATTCACTAAAAAGTTTGTTCTCCCACCCCACTTCCAGTAATTTTATCCAATAAACCTGTTTGATTTGTGGTGTGGAAAGTGTATGGAGAATCATGGTGGGGCGTGATGTCTGATCAGTCAAAAAAAGTTCATCTGGGATACACTGGCAACTGAACCTCCGGTTTCATTCATCAGTGGCTGAGCATTCCCCTGTCCTACCACATCCTGCCTCACGGTGCACATTCTCGAGAGATGACCTGGTTGACCACATGTCCAGCAGGTCAGCGGGCCATAAAGTTGCCACCTTCCCCCTTTCCCTCTGGCTCTCCCTCTGCCTCCGAAATTTCCTGGAGGAGGCTGTGTCCAGTTCGATTGTCCATAGGCTGGGGGTGGGGGGCCCTAAAACTGGGGACATTGAACAGACACTCGTACAGGCATGAGATCCAGTCCCAGGCCTGGTGCAGGAGTTTGGGCTTTCTTCATCCCTTTCACATAGTTCAGTTGACTTTGAACCAGCTTGCGCTGCCTGTCAATGTCCTGTTTTTGCAGACAGTCCTCTGTTTTTCTGTGCAGAATGACGTAATGAGTTACACCATCTTTTAATTCTGATCTTGGCATAGATCCAAGAAAGATGTTTCTCTCCATCTCACTCTCCAGATGAGTTATGAAGTTTGGAGCATTTTCTTGCAAAATGGGTAGTCCAGAGTTCAGCCCAGCCTCAACTGAATGTCCCCAAGTTCGGCATGTGTGCGGACCTTTTATAGAGCACTGTTCTGCTATCTCTGAGTCTTCCTCCTCATCTAAGTCACTGTCTTCTCTGTCCCTACCCCACACTTTCCCAAATGGGATTTGTGCTGCGTTTTTCACTGCTGTTTTAAACCTCAAGGGAAGCAATGGTGCCTGGGGATCGGCCTGTGGATGTGTGTCCCTTTCCTCCTCACTACTAGAGTCACCCACAATTTCTGTTTCCCGAGCCCCATCAACCACTCCTCCACTTATATTAAGTCGTACTGTTCTCTTGTCTTGCTTTCCACCACGTGTTCCCTTTTCTGGACTGACTTTGACATTCAGACATCTCCACGCCTCATCCCGCATTCTCTTCAAACTTCGTAATTGCCTTATCATTATATCAAACATCTCATGTCCTAATCCTACTTGTCCTAACTTCAAAACATTATAAATGAATGTCTCTTTTCCCTCGATTTCATTAATCAACAGCTCCAGTTGGGGCAGTGAAGCCTGCCCTCTTATTGCTTGTGTTACATGATCATTCAATTCAACAAATGTTATCTCTCTCATATCCCAGAATGCTTCTAAATCAGAGGTCGCCAACCTGTCGATCGCGATCGACCTGTGTCGATCTCGAAGACCTTCCCTGTCGATCTCCAAAAAATTTTTTTTTTTTTAAATACAGAAAAAAAAAAAAAAATAATTGAACATTTTCTGAAGTGTCTTCTGAAATGTTTTCTAACGGACTTCGGAAGACCAACGTCAGAAAACATCTCCGCCTGATTAATGAACACCAGCTATTTAAATCTGAGGATGTCCGTAGAGTTGATATGAACGTAATCACCAACGATTTCTCACAAATTTAGGCCTTCCCACTAAATGCCCCTTCTAAAGCAGCTTGCACACTGCCCCGACAAACGCCAACATTCTCCAACAAACGCCAACAAACACCAACAGTTGGGTCAGTGTGCGCCAGCAGTTGGTGTTTGTTGGTCATTGTCGGAAGAGTTCAACATGTTCAGTCGGACTGGGTAAAGTTGCAGAATGTCTGACCAATGTAGAGAGATTTCCAACATTCTGAAAGCTCGTCTGACAGCTCGCAACTAGGCTCAACTCGCGTGCATAACATCCTCGAGCTCTCTTGGATGTCGTTGTTATCTTGGTTATCGGCCAGTTTGTTAAATAAACCGATATCCTAAGTCTATTTATAGATTAACGTTATGTATTAGCTTACCCAAATGAACGGTTTTCGAGACAGATATTTGTTTATTTTAACTTCTACGACTCGTTTAACACTGCAACGTGTTTCTAAATATTAATATTAATGTTAAAGGTGACGTTACATGAGTACGTTTGCGCTTATGTTAGTTATCGGCCACTCCCACTTCATTCCAATTACCGTGTTGGTTTTCGAAATATTAATAAGCACGCATCTGAAAACAAAGATTGTCAGTGTTGTGTTGTAACTTCAGTTGATAAATAAAGCAGTTCATATCCAGCCTGCTGATTGCAAATGTGTTTTTTCTTGTTCATATTGTGTGCGGTTAACAAATATTTTCCTTTTTATGTTGCACTGAAATTAAGTGATTTAGTGTGTTCTTGGTAACATCAATTTGAAAGCTGGAACAAAGTGTTTAATTTCACTCAATTACAATTAGGCTAAATAAAAAGTTAAGTTGTAAGTACAGTCTGGACAGTCTTTTTCTCTCAACGCCTCAATAGGTAGATCTTGCCTGTCACCAAGGCAGAGTTTGTGATCTTTGGCCAAAAAAGTTTGGTGACCACTGTTCTAAATCTTCTGTGTCCTGTCTCTCCTTCCTCCTGCATGACATTCCTTCTTGGGACCCCTGTGCCCGTACATCGTCTAATTCTGTCAATACCATGTCAACCCCCATGACATTGTCTCCAGACCTCTCTCTTTCCTCTATTTCCTGCCTTCTCTTTGTCTCTCGTTTCTGACAAACCCTCTTCTGGTCATCTCTTAATAAATAACCATAATTCTTTTCACCTTCCTGTGTCTCTTCTGCCAAACATACTGGTGGGGATGGAGTCGCCTCTGACCTTACCCCCTCTCTAGTGTTTATAATTTCAACATTCTTCTGAGTGGCATCCTCGGCAGATGGCTCTGTGGATTGCTTTCTCAGTGTTGGCACCCTGACCTTACAAAGATCTGCTGGTGATGTCTCAATACTTCGCTCTCCTTCTAACTGATCCATCCTACGAGCCGTCAGTTTAACTCCAGAATTCCTCAATTCACCTTCCCTTTACTTACTGGTATCAGTGACCTGTTCCAAAATGTGCCTCTTCTCCCCAGCTTTCTCTTTTGCTAACTTCATAAATGCCTTCAAAGTCTGCACCTCTTGTTTTCTTTTAATTCCCCTCTTTTCACTGGTTCTTTATGCTTATAACCATGTATTTTACCCTCCATCTGCATGAATAACTTGGGGTCCTATGACTTTATGTTTAGGCCACGGGCTTGAATCAAATTTGTGTCCGCTCAGTCCACGTTTTGCAATTATGCCGTATCAAATTTGCTTCTGACGACTACAATTCAACTATCTCCTTTAAAGGCATAGTTTGTTCCATATGTACCAAAGGCATTCCTGAATCCAAATAATATCACAACAATATATATAATCTGACTATTCTTCTCACCTTCCTAATACAACTGAGTGTGTGTGTGTGTGTGTGAACGCACAAAGCCTACGCCTCTAATGCTCTGTTTTCTCTGACCTAACAGCCCCCACCCGCGTGTCTCAGGTCTTACTCTGTCCGTCTAGTATAAACAAACTTATCAGCAAAGTTATCTTAACAGTCAATCACAATGGTTTGTTTAAAAAGTCAAAGTTGCTTGTTAGCGATGTCACGTCTTATAATCAAACTACAATACTTCGGGCTATGTTAGTCACGATGTTTTGCGCATACAACTCGCTCACACATACACAACACAATCTCGTATTTCCACTTTTCCCAGATCAAATTCACATATAATCACACAACTTCTCTACTAATTTAAAAACAATTTCAAGACACAATGTCCATACAACTCTTTCTATTCCAGTAATCCAATTCCTCCTTTATATCTATCTTATACGTGCTTCACACAAAAACTGATTCTCATCTGTTTTGTCTGGAAACACGTCTACTCTAGTCAATTATTCAACCAAACCATTCAAAACTTTTTCAATCTCCCAAGCAACTTTAACACACAAGAACAATGATAACCAAGTAACTCACAACTTCACAGCCTATGTGATAAAACAACGTTTTGCTCGTATTTTTCTTTGCCAGTTCACAACTTATCCAAAAAATTACTTTTCACGTCAGTTTTTCACATAATATGCGAAAGTTGAAGAATCAACATGAATGTATTGATTTGTATGTGTCTTGCATATGACGGAGATTTCTCATTCATTCATTTATCCGTCATCCACACCAAACTAGAAGCATTTAGATAACTAGAGATCTCAAAATGAAAACCTCTTATTATTCACTGAACTTTTTATCAGGATTGTAAACAATCCTTCAGTGAATTTTTAATGCTCCTTATTGATCACTGCAATTATCAGGCACTTTATTATTCACGGCCTGTAGCGATCTCACAGAATTTTTCAGTCACTCTCACTTTCTCACTCATGCACCTTGTATGTTCTCCACCTCTCAACTATTGAATGCAATTAACCTCTTTCAGTTTAAGTGTTTCACAGATCAAATATCACAATACTTCACAGAGCTTTTATTTCCTGAAAAATAAAACAAGTTCAGCATATCCCACATCAACCAATGATTTTGACCAACCGCTCCACTTTTCTCCAGCTGACACACCCACACAATTACTGATTACCAATATCAGTATTTGATAACAGATCAAACATTCATCACAACTCAATGAGTCGTTTCCCAGGTTCTCTAATGCGTAAGAGAATCTTTCACTTAACAAACACCATAAGTGTAGACCAACTGACACTTATACACAAAACAAAACACCACAAGTGTAGACCAAATAACACTTATAAACAAAACACCACAAGTGTAAACCAAATAACACTTATACACAAAACAAAACACCACAAGTGTAAACCAAATAACACTTATACACAAAACAAAACACCACAAGTGTAAACCAAATAACACTTATACACAAAACAAAACACTACAAGTGTAGACCAAATAACACTTATACACAAAACAAAACACCACAAGGGCAGTAAAACTACCACTTCTACACAAAACAAGTTAGCACTCACGAGGTGAACTTTCCCTCTCTGTGCCAACGAACAATCACACACTCTCAATTAGTTTCCGGATGCGCTATTCCACATAAATATAAAACAAAAACCTTCCCGCGTGCACTTTTCCTAATGTACTTCAGATCTACACATTCAGTCTCTGTCAAGTTCTTGTCTGAAGGACTTTTGTCCGGCTTTCGTGGCTGAGTTTACTAATTGATTTATCCAACCAGACTAAATAGCAAAAGACTGCTTACCGTTTAAATAGGCGCCCCTGGTTGGATTGATCAATCGGTTCACTCGCACCTCGGAGCTCTGCCCTTTTTCAGTCCCTTCGTGGTCGCCAATTATGTTGTGGCGATACTGAGTCCCAAACCTTTTCTTTCAATCAGAAGACCGGAGACCGAATGTAGAAATCTAGAGTATTTATTGCAATCAATAAGCCACAATAAGGAGATGGTCCATGGATTAGCTCGATCTCATTGTATGAATGTTTTGCATGCCATTTTAAGGCCTGTACATCGTGGGGTGTGTTCTATCTGGCTGTTTGCCAAAACCAATCAGAATTAACTATTCCCTCTCCTCTAACTCCCCTGAGTACTCCTGTGTGTGTGTGTGTGTGTGTGTGTGTGTGTGTGTGTGTGTGTCTGGATCCCCTGAGACTCCCTGACATCCTCTGAGACCCCTGTGTGTGTGTGTTTATGTGTCAATGTGTGTGTCTGTGGGTGTCTGGATCTCCTGAGACTCCCTGACATCCTCTGAGACCCCCTGAGACCCCCTCCTAACCGGGGGTTTCTTGGAATGTGTCTGTGTCGTGCTTTTAGTGCTGACTTTAAGATCAGTGAATCATGTCTATGGCTGAGTTACTGTTTCCCGCCTAGTCTGCCCTTCCTGAGTGAGACTTTCAAACTGATGAGTTAATCCATGTTCATCTAAACATAAAAAATATCCCACACTTGCTATAGAGCTCAAAACCGAATCAGTACTGTTTGTCATTATATATCGGCCACCCAAGCACTCGCCAATATTCATACAAGAATTCTCAGAACTATTATCACTATGTGTCACCAGATATGACAAAATAGTCCTGAATGGAGACCTAAATATCCACGTAAATAAAAAAGCAGACCCAAGAACTATTGAGTTTTAAATCTCGTCAACAGTTTCGATCTAACTCAACACATAACAGATCCAACACACCAGCACGGAAACACACTAGATCTAGTAATAACAACTGGACTAAACATCAACAATATTTCAATAACGGATCTACCCCTCTCTGACCATCATTGTATACTTTTTGATGTGGAAATCATCTTAACGAAAACCACAAAATAATTTTTTGTCCATAAAAGACATCTAGACCAGGGGTGCCCAACCAGTCGATCGCGGTCTACCAGTCGATCGCGGGCTGAGTTGCAGTCGATCGCGAGAAATATTACATTAAATCACTCTTGGATTTAGCCTTTCTTACCGATCTGACTGACAAGCTCAATAACTTGAATCTAGAGCTGCAGGGCAAGGAAAAACACGTCATGAACATGATCAGCTCCGTGAACACGTTTAAAAGCAAGTTACACCTGCTATCATCCGGTTGCAACAGTGTGATCTGCGGAACTTTCCACACATGGACACAGAACTTAAGCGTCAGGACAAAAACTGTGCGGAGCTTGAGAGTGCACGTTATGATAATCAAGTGCAGAGCATCTTGTTAGAATTTGACAGGCGCTTTACTGACTTTGCATCCATTGAGCCTGTTGTCAGTTATCTCTGTTTTCCATTTGGGGAAAATATAGATGTGGATTGTATGACGTCCAAAGTGGCATCACTCTTAAACCTGGATAGCTGTGCTATTGAGAATGAGAATTCTGGAATATAATGCAGAAAGAGAAGTACCCCAACCTCAGACAAACTGCAGGGAATTTGACTGCACTTTTTTGAATCAACATATTTGTGTGAGTGCCTTTTCACATATTAAAATCATCAAGTCAAAATACAGATCCACCATGACTGATGACCACCTTGCGGTCAGCTTACAGCTGGCACAGCTCCTACTGTCCAGTCTATGAAAGACTAGCTTCCTCCTCTCAGTGCCAGAAATCCCACTAAGGTAGAGAAATACCACTTTTCCAACTTGAATTAGGCATTGTTTTATTTGGGTTGTTTGTCTGTTGTGTTGTTACAGGCCAGTCCTAGGCCTACTTCTGCTTATTCTTTGCACCACGCACATTCACATTTACTTCAATACATGTATTATCAGAATCAGAAAGAAATCAGAAAGGTTTTTACTGCCAAGTAGGTTTTCACCTACGAGGATTTTTTTGTGGTACGTTGGTGCAAACAATAAACAATAAACAATACACATATTAAGTTACAGCAGGAGTGTGCAAAAAAGGGATTAGAGTCCGTGTTGGGGGGCGGGGGTCCTGGGCCTTGTTGATGAGGCCAACCGCAGACGGGAAGAAGCTGCTCAGGTGGCGTGAGGTTTTGGGCCTGATGGACCGCAGCCTTCTGCCGGAGGGGAGTGGCACAAGGAGTTTGTGTCCGGGGTGGGAGGGATCAGCCATAATCTTCCCTGCACGCCTCAGGGTCCTGGATGCATACAAATCCTGGAGAGATGGCAAATTGCAGCCAATCACCTTCTCCGCAGACCGAATGACACGCTGCAGGCTGCTTTTGTCTTTGGCAGTGGCAGCAGCGTACCAGATGGTGATGGAGGAGGTGAGGATGGACTCAATGATGGAGGTGTAAAAGTTCACCATCATTGCTTTTGGCAGGTTGAATTTCTTCAGCTGCCGCAGGAAGTACATCCTCTGATGTGCCTTTTTGGTGAGGGAGATGATGTTTAGCTCCCACTTGAGGTCCTGGGAGATGATGGTGCCCAGGAAGCGGATGGACTCCACACTGTCAACTGGGATGTCACTCAGGGTGATGGGGTTGGGAGGGGCTGGGTTCTTCCTGAAATCGACAACCATCTCCACTGTTTTCAGCGCGTTGAGCTCCAGATTGTTCTGTCCACACCAGGTCACCAGATGGTCAAGCCCACCTGTAGGCAGACTCATCACCACCAGAGATGAGCCCAATGAGGGTGGTGTCGTCCGCGAACTTGAGGAGCTTGACGGACTGGTGACTGGAGGTGCAGCTGTTGGTGTACAGGGAGAAGAGAAGAGGGGAAAGAACGCAGCCTTGAGGGGAACCGGTGCTGATGGTCCGGGGGTCAGAGACATGTTTTCCCACCCGCACGTGCTGCCTCCGGTCAGACAGGAAGTCTGTGATCCACCTGCAGATGGAGTCAGGCACACTCAGCCGGAGAAGCTTGTCCTGTAGCAGAGCCGGGATGATAGTATTGAAGGCAGAGCTGAAGTCCACAAACAGGATCCTGGCATAGGTTCCTGAGGTGTCCAGGTGCTGGAGGATGGAGTGAAGGGCCATGTTTACTGCATCGTCTACAGACCTGTTAGCTCTGTAGGCAAACTGGAGGGGATCCAGTAGAGGGTCAGTGATGGCTTTGAGATGCCGCAACACCATCCGCTCAAATGACTTCATCACAACAGAGGTCAGAGCAACGGGTCTGTAGTCATTAAGTCCACTGATCTTTGTTTTTTTGGGGACGGGGATGATGGTCGAGGTTTTGAAACAGGCTGGTACGTGGCATGACTTCAGTAAGGAGTTAAAAATGTCTGTAAACACCGGTGACAGCTGTTCAGCACAGTGCTTTAGGATGGATGGAGAGACAGAGTCTGGCCCGGTTGCTTTGCGGGGGTTCTGTCTCCTAAAGAGTCTGAAGACGTCCCTCTCCATAATGGATAGAGTCGTCACTGTGGTGGGGGAGAAGGGGGGGTGCTCTGATGTGGGCAGCTGTGGAGAGGCGTAGGCCTCTGCTGTGGTGGGGAAGGTGAAGCTGATGGGCTGGAGCTGGTGGGTGGTGTTACAGGGGATGGTATCAGGACTGTCCCATTGTCTTTCGAAGCGACAGTAAAACTCGTTCAAGTCATTGGCCAGGCGTGGGTCATTAGTGGAGTGGGGGGCTCTAGGCTTAAAGTTTGTTATCTGCCTAAGCCCTTTCCAGACAGAAGCAGAGTCGTTGGCTGAGAACTGGTGTTGGAGTTTCTCAGAGTAAAGACGTTTAGCATCTCGCACCTCCTTGCTAAACATGTATTTTGTCTCAATAAACCTGTCTCGTTCCACACTCCTGAATGCCTCTTCCTTCTCCAACCTTAACTCTCTGAGTTTAGCTGTGAACCAGGGTTTGTTATAACTCACCCTGGTGCGTGATGGTAAACAGCTGTCCTCACAGAAGCTGATATATGATGTCACCGCTTCTGTGTACTCATCCAGACTGTTGGTAGCGGTCCTGAAGACATCCCAATCAGTACAGTCCAAGCACGCCTGAAGATTCTCCACAGCTTCACTGGTCCACTGCTTAGATGTCCTCACAACAGGTTTGCAGAGTTTTAATTTCTGCCTGTATGCAGGGATCAAATGGACCATGACGTGGTCAGAGTGTCCCAGTGCAGCCCGGGGGACGGCATGATAGGCACTGGTAACTGTGGTGTAGCAGTGATCCAGAATGTTCTCCTCTCTGGTCGGGCATTTAATATATTGTCTGTATTTGGGGAGTTCGCGGGTGAGATTTCCTTTGTTAAAGTCGCCGAGGACAATAACTAAGGAGTCCGGGTTAGTCCTCTCCACACACAGTATCTGGTCGGCGAGCATGCGCTGTGCAACCTGCACGTTGGCTTGCGGTGGAATGTAAACACCGACCAGAATGAATGAAACGAACTCACGGGGGGAGTAGAATGGTTTACAGTTGATAAAAAAAGATTCCAGATCAGGAGAACAGTACTCTTGAATCACTGTCACATCCTTGCACCAGCCACTGTTAGTGTAGAAACAGATTCCTCCACCTTTCGTCTTGCCGGAAAGTTCTGTTTAGCGGTCCGCTCTGAAGAGTTGGAAGCCTGCCAGCTGCAGCGCAGAGTCCGGTATTAATCCACACAGCCATGTCTCCGTGAAGCACAAAACGGAAGAAAGGGAAAAGTCCCTGCTAGACCTGATGAGAAGGCACAGTTCATCCATTTTGTTGCTAAGTGAGCGGACGTTGGAGAGGAGTATACTCGGTAGAGGCGACTGAATGCCTCTCCTCCTAAAGCGCACCAGGGCTCCAGCGCGTTTACCTCTCCGTCTCGGTCTCCGTCTCACTGTGTGTCCAAGGCCTTTGATTTGTAGGTCTGATAAACCCACGGAAGAGGCGAGAAAGTTGGGACATAAAACAGATGGTGTTGAGACCCTGATATTTAGTAGCTCTTCTCTCGTGAAAATAATCCGCAATATTATTATTATCGCCATAGCAACACAATAACAAAATAAGGAAAAAAATCCAAGTTGAATAATGCCTTATTATTGTTAAAACTGTATCTATGTGTCAGAAAACAGTGTCCTATATAGTTGCACAATAAATTGTGGCTACGCTACGGCTTTCGATATGGCTTGGTAGATCTCGATACACTATCAACTTTAAAAGTAGATCTTGGTTCAAAAAAGGTTGGGCACCCCTGATCTAGACGATGAAGCTACAGTGAGATTTTCTGAGCAGATTGCTATATATGAGCCAACTAGTCATGACTGCTCTCTGAATGAAATGGTAGAGAACCTCAATGATGCACTATCATCTGTGTTCGACTCTGTAGCCCCAATTAAAACAAAAAATAAGTTTACAAGCAGGACCTCCCCATGGCTGAGAAATAAAAATGTTAGTGAAAAAAAAAGAAAATGTCGCGTAGCAGAGAGAAAATGGAGAAAAACAAAGACCACTATCCACCACGATATCTACAAAGATGCACTAAGGACTGTGGGAGCCTGGCCTTGCAAGGCCAAACAGTGGGTACACAAACTGGAAAAGAGAAGTCAGACACAGGAGTTGCGGTGAACAGAACTTAGGTTTATTGTACAAACTGAAGGGGGAAAAGGGAGGGGGCGCAAAGGTAACTCAGAAAGCTTCACCGGTCTGGCCGTTGGCGTCAGGGGCTCCGTCGGGCTCTTCCTGAGGCAAGAGAGAGATAGAGAGCGATTACTCGTCTTCAGTAATATAAAAGGCAGGCAGCGGGCCTCTTACCCTGAGACTGTCTTGGAAGGCGTCTGGTTCTCACTCCTCTGTAGCTCAAGACAGTCTGGCTTCCGTATCCTCTGGTTGAGTTTAAAAAGGCTCCTGATTGCCTGATTGATTGAGTGCACCTGGGAGGGACAACCAGAGACACCTGGGTGGGGAGGAGTTCCCTATGAGAATCCTCTGGGGTAGTACCGCCCATCCAACACCATGCCTCTTAATTGCCTTCGTTTGGCTGTACTCAGCCATGTGGGGCACTGCTCACCGGCTGGGCCATCACAGGACCTATAACAAAACCATCCGTCTAGCAAGGAAAGATTATTTTTCCAACATTATTACAGAAAATGCCGGAAATTCCAGAGTTCTTTTCCTCTACCATCGACCGGCTTCTAAACACTGTCCCTGCCCCCCAACTATCCTCAGCAGCTAAATGTGAAGAGCTTGCTCTGTTCTTCAAGAACAAAATAACTTCGATCAGAGCTAGTATCACTACTACTAGAGGTGAAATTGACATCAGTAGATCTTGCAACGTAACCATGAGCACTTTTACATGTATCACACTAAGTGAACTTCCCAGATCCCTTCGAAACAGCTGTTGTAAAGCCCCTATTAAAGAAACCCAAACTGGATACCAGTACACTAGCAAACTATAGACCGATATCAAATCTTCCATTTATTAGTAAAGTACTGGAAAAGATAGTATTAGTCCTATTAAATTCCTTTCTCGAAGAAAATAACATCTTGGAAGTCTTTCAGTCAGGTTTCAGAAAATATCACAGTACTGAAACCGCTCTCACCAAAATAATTAGCGACCTCAGACTAAACTCTGATGCAAATAAAGTCTCTATACTTATCCTGTTACATCTTAGTGCGGCTTTTGATACCATTGATCACGACATCTTAATCAATAGACTTGAAAAGCTTATTGGGTTATCTGACTGTGTATTGAACTGGATCAAAACATATATCAGAGGAAGGAAGTTTTATGTTAGTCTAGGAGACAATATGTCTGAGAAACATGAAAGCTGCTATGGGGTTGCACAAGGGAGCTGCTTAGGTCCATTACTTTTTTCTCTTTATATGTTACTGTGATATTCTCGTTGTGTGTGTTAATAATCAGACCGGGTGTTAAAGAAAGATAGTTTACTGATATGAAGGAGGCAATTATACATCTGTACTGTTCACGCACTCGCGGGCTCTGCTCTGCATGAACACCCAACCTGCGCATGCCTGTAGGGGTCATGCCATACGTCACTGATGTGACAATGTTATAATTCATAAACATTACATCACTTCTTTATTTTTTCTTTTCAACAGAATAAAAATCTTTGCGAACATTGTCTGAGAAAGAACTCATTCACTTACTGTAGGTAGTATCATTACTGTTTTGTTTACAATCTAACAGTGTGATAGGGCTGTCAACGAATATTCTAAATTCGAATATATATTCGAATAGTTGTTAAAAATAGAATTTCGAATGTGAAAATTAATATTCGAATGTAAAAAAAAAAAAAAAAAACAGCGGCAGCACTGTCTGCTTTGCGGGTGGGCGCGCGCCTGAGATCAGGGACAGGTCACAGGAGTCTCACTGTCTGGCACAGAGTCACTGCTGACAGTTGACTTGCGAGATGCAGAAAGTGTAGAATCCAGCTTGACCGCAGCAGAGAAAGTGATTGTAACCCCCAAACATCTAAAGAGTGATGTCTGGAAATGTTTCGGATTTTGGTCAGTTTATGGTAAACTTGTTGAGCCTACAGCTAAAGCAGTGTATAAGCTATGTAAGCTAAAGTTAGCTTACCATTCAACAACTAGCAACTTGAGGCTACATCTCCACATTTTGGAGATGTAGCCTCAAGTTGCTAGTTGTTGAATGGTAACCTAACTCTAGCTTACACACTACTTTAGCTGTAGGCTCAACAAGTTGCCTCACTGCTGACAGTTGACTTGGTGGTAGATGGCAGAAAGTGCAGAACCCTGCTTGACCGCAGCAGAGAAAGTGATTGTAACCCCCAAAAATCTAAAGAGTGATGTCTGGAAATATTTCGGATTTTGGGCAGTTGATTGTAAACTTGTTGAGCCTACAGATAAAGTAGTGTGTAAGCTATGTAAGCTAGCGTTAGCTTACCATTCAACAACTAGCAACGCGAGGCTACATCTCCAAAATGTGCATCCAAGTGAATACGGCATAATATGTGGAACTTCAGCGAAACAGCCACGTTTGGATACATATTTTGCGCCGTCCGTCACAAGTTCGTTGCCTGCGGCACGACAGGAGGCCTGCACGCAAAAATTTATTTCGTTCATATGCAAGGACATGAGGCTGACCAGTGTGGTGGATGGGATAGGCTTCAGGGAGTTCTGTGAAGCACTGGAACCAAGGTACCGTATCCCTTGTTGTCGTTCATTTAAACCGCTATGCGCAGAGAGCGAGGCGGTGCGGAAGAGGGAGAGAGAGAGAGAGAAAGAAAGAGTGCAAGTGTGTGCAAGCTCTGCGGTCTTGGCCATTAGTTAATTTACGTATTTTTGTGTAGGTAATATGTTGTTAAATATGTTTAAACTTAAATAAATTACCTATACAAGTAGTTATGTCTCGTATGTATTGTATTCATTTGTCCTGTTATTGACGTGCCTAATGCGCAACCAGAAATTCGAATATGTTCGAATATATGTGTTTTTTTAAAGCGAATATTCGAACGTCATTTTTGAGCCATTTTGACAGCCCTACAGTGTGATTCAATTTTAAAACTACACAAATGCATGTATGGCAATATTCAAATTCAGAATAGTTGAAAACACCTTCATACGCTTATTGTAAGTGTCATTGAACCTGTTATCTAAAACATAAAACATTCAGATGCATGACTCTTGGGACAATCAACAAGTGTAAACATCAACATTTTTCTTTTCTTTTTTTCACATTCAACCTGTGATTCAAAATCACTTATAGTCTTTGAGGTGCGATGGCGGCTGACGGTTAATCCTGGATGGATACCTTGGTGTTGCCATCACAACATTGTCATTGACAGTGTCACTACCGTCATCATCCGGATCTGTTTGAACATCTTGGGTTTCAGCATTGATCTTCTTGAAAAAGGAAGAATTCCTTGTTATTGAATGTCCATCTTTAGTCGCTGTGACCATGGAGCCCTTGACCTCTGACACAGTGTATGGCTCACTGTTGTATGGAGGTGTGAGCTTGTTGCGCTTGGGCTGTTGGCAAAGTACTGTGTCTCCAGGGGTCAGTGTGCTCGGCTTGGCGTGGCGGTGTGAGTCGGAGTTGGACTTCATCTTTGCTTTCGCCGCTTTATCACGCTCTCTGATGATGTGATCAGTGTTGTTGTCGCTGGCAATGGTGAGCAGCGGGATTTTGGTGTGTATCTTGCGCTGAAACACCAGCTCTGCTGGTGATGCTTCTGTAGTGCTGTGTGATGTGGAGCGGTACTCACGGAGAAACGTGTTGAGTCTCTGTTTCCACGGGATGCTCTGAGTCTCTGCCACACGTATGGCCTTTCCAAGTGTGCGCATGAAGCGTTCTGCTGTAGCGTTTGCTTGGGGCCAGAGAGGTGTTATTTTCCGATGGTGGAAACCTAAATGTACAGCAAACTTAGAAAACTGTTCGCTGTTAAAAGGGGGGCCATTGTCTGTTTTCAGAACTCTGGGAATGCCAAACATGGAGAACACTTTGTCTAGGACAGGGATGACTGTGTTGGCTGAGACGGATCTGACTATCTCAACAACTGGGTAGCGAGTATACTCATCTATGATGACCAGTAGGTATTCGCCAGTCTGAAGTGGGCCATAGAAATCAGCGTATATATTATGCCAGGGGGCTTCTGGCAGCTCAGACATTCTTAGGGGTTCTGACTGTGTGACAGGTGTGTTGGCTTGACAGGCTAAACAGTTCTTAACAATGGATTCCGCTTTCTGGTCTATGTTAGGAAACCATACCTTTGATCTGAGTAGTGTCTTGGTCTTTACGATACCCTGACGTCCTTCATGGGCTAGCTGGAGTACTCTCTGTTCGAGGGAAGCAGGGATGACGATCTTTGTGCCTCGAAGTATGATGTCATCGGAATGGGACACGGTAAGCTCTCCACTGATTTGTCTGAACTTTTTCAATGTCTCATCATGTTTTGTGTGCCATGTGTTGTTTCTGATGTGGGCACAGACCTGCTGCAGGATCGGATCTTTGCGTGTTTCCTCCTTTATTTCCATGAGAGTCATGGCTTTGGGTGTGGCATGATGTGCCAGGAAGTTGACGTACTCCTCTGCTACCTTCACTGCTCTTGTGTCCTTGCCTACTCGCAGTTGGATGGGGTGACGGGATATGTAGTCAGCAGGGTTTTCTGCGCCTTTCCTGTATTCCACTCTGAGGTCGTAGGGCTGAAGCCTCAGTCCCCATCTCTCAATCCTCGCTGGTGGTTTTGAACAAGGGTTGTTCCATATGATCTCCAGAGCTTTATGGTCTGTGACAAGAGTGAATGGGTTGCCGTACAGATACAAGTGGAAGTGTTCACAACTCCACAGGATGGCCAATGCCTCTTTTTCAGTCTGTGAATAGCGTCTCTCTACATCACTGAGAGCACGGCTGGCGTATGCTATGGTACGCCTCTCACCTGATTTATTCTTAAGAATGGCGCCGAGCAGTGTTGCCAACTTTTATGTAAGGAAAGTAGCTGTTAGCTCTCCCAAAAGTCGCCAGATGACGTAATCAACTAATTTGCATAATATGCAAATAAGCTGCGCAGGCACACATTATGCAATTCTGGGAGAGGTAAAATTTTCGCGCGAATACAAAGTTCTAATATTTTTCCGTGAATACAGAGTTCTAATATTTTGCTGCTATCTAGTCAGACTGGCCGCGCAGGCGCTGCGTGAGTGGAGAGGAGACGATGACAGCCCTCGCTGTACTCAGCTCCCGTGAGATCGGTTGTAATGTGAACTGCAGAACGGGATATGTGAGATTTTTCAGTGCTTTGTCAACACAATAATCCACCTAATGACAGAAAAAAGTCGCTAGATTTGTCGCTAGTCGCTTTTTGCTAATAAAGTCGCCAAGGGGGTCTGGAAAGTCGCCAGATATAGAGACAAAGTCGCTAAGTTGGCAACACTGGCGCCGAGGCCAATCGGGCTGGCGTCTACCACAAGCTCTGTGTCTTTACCTGGATCAAAGTATGACATCACCGTGTTACTGGTCAGGCTGTCCTTGATCGTCTGTAGTGCTCTGGCATGCTCTGGACCCCAGTGCCACGGTGTGTCTTTTCTGGTCAGTTCACGCAGTGGTGCTGAAATGGAAGCAAAGTCTTTGATAAAACGAGAGCAGTAGTTTGCCATGCCGAGCAAGCTTTGGACTTCGGACGGGTCTTGTTGGTCGCCGGCTTCTTGTATGGCAGTAACCTTTTTGGGGTCAGCTGAGATGCCTCCAGCTGAGAAAATGAATCCAAAGAATTCGAGCTTGGATTTGTTAAACTCACACTTCTTCTTGTTAAGCGTAAGCCCTCTTTCCTTTAATCTCTGAAACACAGCTTTGAGACTGTCATCATGTTCTGTTTGTGTTCTTCCATATATGATGATGTTGTAGGAATGTTAGTAGTAAATAAGTAGGTTTAATATGGGTTTATCTAACTCAGTATAAAACAAAGGGGTTAGGAGTATTATTTGAATGGGAAGACGGGGCTGCTTTGTCTTATGATAAATAAAGGGTGGGTCTTCGAGGTACTATGATAGGTTTCTGATTGGTGGAGTCAACGGGGAGGTCATAGGTTTCATTGGTTGAGCAGTCAGCCAGTGGAGGCATTAGGGGGAGTGTTAGTGTTAGGTTTAAATGCCTAAGCGGGAGATATTTTTGTCAGAGCGTCTTCGAATTCATTCTCATATTGTTGTTTAGCATCTTCAATAAACCTTACTGAAATACTCTACAATCGGCTGTTTCCACTTCGACATTTTCTGGTACCTCGCGGTAATTGTGATCGGACACCACATATTTGGTGACCGTCGACATGATTGCAGAAAGACGGGAGACCACCAAGTTCAGAGCTGACCTCAACTAATCCAAGGCCGCACTTTAAATTTAAGGTAAGCAAATTTCGCTTGAATTAGTGGATTTTGGTTGAGTCGGAGCTGAACTGTGGTGTGTTAGTCTTTGCAAAAACGAAGCGCCTCGTCGTCGTGGCCAGTAGATGAGAGTGTTTTAGTAAGGAATAGTCTGTATGGTTCGCTACCATTTTTAGGATAACATAAGGTATAGACGGATAAGAAGGAAAAGTGCACGGCTCAAGGTGAGCTTGATATATCTCTCGGTAGAGATGGTTGTATCGGTATACAACTTAAAACACGCGTTTTGGTTTTTAAGCGTGACAATCGGGTGATTGTAAAGTGATTCTCTCGGTAGAGATGGTTGTATCGGTATACAACTTAAAACACGCGTTTTGGTTTTTAAGCGTGACAATCGGGTGATTGTAAAGTGATTCTGGAAAAGATAAAGTGTGGGAGACCTGTGTGAATGATTGCATAAAGCCACTGTAGACATTACAATAAAGTTCTCATTAATATCAGTGGTTAAATAAGGAGCATATAGGATAAATGCTCCAGTCGTGTGAAAGTGTGGATGAATTTGTGAAGTTTTGAACTGCAGTTAAGTTGAGCGAACGAAACGATACTATACGTGACGCCGTTAAACTTTTCTGGTCATTATATATTAATATCACATTGTCTTATGTTGCAGTTAACTTAATAAGCTTACTGTGGGTGAATCAGGAGTCAAGTTTCGTTAATTTGTTATTAGATTATATGAACACATATGAACGCTTCGTATTTTGCGGTTGATTTCAGGTAGAAATATTTTGGAATTTCTCGATGAAGTGATATCGTAGAAACGTAGTTAAATCTATTGGAAACATAGTACTCAAACCAGTTTAATTCGTTTTTGTTGAATAGGTTGATAGTGTACTGCTTATCTTAAAACGAAGGCGACTGGAAATTGTGGTATTAGTGCAAGGAACTTTGTGCTGTAATTCATAATACAGAGATACTGGTTTTGGTGACACGCATTGAAATAGGCCTTGAGCTAAAACCTATGAATCTGTTTAGCTGAGTGGGCTATAATTGTACTGAGGGAATTGGTTCCATTGTTCAAACACGTGGTTTAAGTAAAACTTAAAGGATTCGTTTTGTATTTGTGGCTAAAGGTTTGAATTAAGTGGTAATACTGTGGGTAATTGTAGTAGGTTAAAAGGATTTGGTAACTATATATAATTATAAACGAAAAGTGAGTTTAAGGTTGTATTTTGAGATCATTATAACAGAGGCAGCTGCAATTGCATTGTTGTGCCGTACACGTGGCTGTGTTGTGGAATTGCCTTTGTTTCAGGAAACCACGTGGGACGTGACTTCAAGGATTCTCCTCCTGTAAGTCCCTGCTTTGAAGGGAGGTAATCTTGCTTTTCAGGTTGTGATTTAGTAATTTTAGTAATTTTGTAAGTTTGAGATGGATTTGATTAGAGGGGAATCAGTTACGCCTGTAGAGGCCATTATTAGATGGTATGCGTTAGATTCACAGATGGTGATGCAACAAATGATCAAATGGTCTAAATGGACAAAGGATCATAGTGTTTCGTGGCCGAAACAGGGGTCATGTGACCCTAAGCTTTTAACTCAGATGGAAGGGAAAATTCTAGACTACAAAATACAAGATAAGAGTGCTAAGAGGGAGATCAAAAGACAACAGGAATTGAAAGTTCTGCGTGCATTCATGAAACTGGCTAAACAGAGAGCAAGCAATCGGGGCCTTGATGTGAGACGGGGTGTGAATAAGACCGAGAAAGAAGGTGATGTTAAGGGGGGGTCGGTTCCTCCTCCACCTTATGTTACAGACAATGAGATAGGGGGGAGAGGAATCCCGTTGTATCCGCAGCTTCCTGCAGTGGGCCAGTTCCCTGTGGTGACGTTTGAGGGAGGATTCATTGGGAAAGCGGACATTCCAGATGAGACAGAGAGATGGCAGAAATTGGAGGAAATAGCGAAGAGGTTAATTAACATTGAAATAGGATTAGGAGAAATGTCTGTGGGGACAGCTGTTTTAGAACAAAGGCCCTTGGAGGCTCTGTCTGACTCAGAACAACAGGACTCTGGGAATGTTAATTTGGAAGCAAGGCCCCCTTTGTCTTTTGCTGGTCCCCTATCAGGGGGTACTGTTGATCAAGGAAAGGGTGTTGAAGTTGTAAGCAGGCCCCCTGCGTCTTCTCGTGGTTCCCTCATGAAAAAGGCTTGTGATGGTAGTGATAAGAGGGGTAATGAAGAAAGGTCATCTGTGTCTCCTGCTGGGTCTTATACAAAGAGCACGAGAGATAACAGTGGTGGAATGACTGAACCAGGTGTGAGAGCGGCTCCATGGGAAGCATTCTCAGAACAAAGAGACAGAGATTGGAAAGAATTAGGTGGGGCTCATGCTTGTTTTGCAAGGAAGGATCAAGAACAGTTGAACAGAAGGTTGAATTTTGATGAGGAAAGGACAAAAGAAATACAGAGATTAATGGGAGGTGTTGATATAGATTTGGAAAAAGACTTAGGAGGAGGTATAGAGGAGACACAGAGAGAGAGAAGGAGGAGAGCTAGACCGGACTTCAATGATAGAATGGCTGAGGAAGACACCTTTTGGCGCAGAAGGGAAGAGAATTATAATCATATGAATATGCTGGTGTTGGAGGCGGTAGCAGGCCGTCTGAATGCTCAGGCTCTTTTCAAACTGTATGATGACTTAGCATTAGAATCAGACATGAGTGCTAAGAAGTTAAGGACAGAGGGTAACCAGATGGGAAGTAAATTGTGCCAGACAGTCGAAAGGCGGTTACGACATATAAAGAGTTTGAGCAATGAGGTGAAGGGTTGTTTGGCCAAAGATGAGGAGGACTTGAGTAAAAGACGTGGGGTGCCACAACTCTCACAGATGGTGCAATTCACAGTGGATTCTGGGGTGTTAAATGGAAGGATAGGTAGAGATCGGGAAGAAGTTGAGAATGAGGAAGAAGAGGAGGATGGCTTAGCACAGGCAAAACGCATGGCCCCAGTAAGGTCAAAGGACTGGGGGTGGAGGTCTTCACAGAAGCCATTTAAAAGAGGGGTTACACAGAGAGAGGAACAGGAAGAGAGTGTGACAAGGTACAGAGAGGGCAGTGACTCTGAGGACTGGGATGATTTGGTGATTAGGGAACAATGCCCAGTCACTGTTTTTTCTAAGAAGGAGGTTTTGAAGGAAGTAGGGAGAGAGAATAAGGAGATGAGGAGAATGAAGGAAAAAATCAAGCAGTTGGAACATGTGTTGATAAGGAATGAGGAGAGAGAAAGAGAGAGAGAAGGGATACAGGCACCAGTCACAGAGGTAGAGGTGATGATGCCTCTACTCCATAAAGGCAATGTAACGCATTACCAACCGTGGGGTCATACGGACTTAGACAGATTGATATCCAGGCTTCCTATTCTGCAAGAAGGAGCTGGAGTTTGGATTGGGAAACTGGAATCAGAGATGGAAGGAAAGAGGTTAGCCGTTGGGGATGTAAAATCATTGTTGAGTCGTATCCTTACTAAGGAGACCACCACTGCCATTCTTAATAAAGTGGCACTTGGAGGGCTAATGGGTAATTCACTGGCAGATGAGTTGGCATTTGACACTCATAGGAATCAGGTGTGGAGGTGCTTGAGAGACACATACCCGAATGCCTTCTCTTTGGCAAGCATGTCTGTAGATAAGATCAAAGCAGACGAGAATCCTGCTGTGTTTGTTGAGAGGGTGGAAGCAGACTGGCGAATGAGGATGGAAACAGACCCAGAGAGTAACTTAATGGTTAGACATATGATGAGGAAGGCCATAATAGAAACCCTTCCATTGTCAGCCAGAAATAGATTAGAGGATGAGCACCGAATTGGGTCTATGGCGAAAACAGAGTTTAGAGATATTGTCACTCATTTTGTAAATGTGCAGAGGAAGACAGACTTAAGTTTGGAAAAACAGGACACGGAGCAGCAGAGAAAGGTGGTTCAGAATCAATTAGACACTGACAAGGGCTTAAAAAAAGGGTGCATACAGGCCCCTCAGCTTGGTGCACATGCCCAATCACCCAAGCAGGATGTGAGACAAAGCAATATGCAAAATTCAGGGTCTGAGCCATTGGCGTATCAGCAGCCAACACCTTTTCAGCAGACACAAGGCCCCCATCCCCC
Source organism: Clupea harengus (assembly GCF_900700415.2). Lineage (NCBI taxonomy): Eukaryota > Metazoa > Chordata > Actinopteri > Clupeiformes > Clupeidae > Clupea > Clupea harengus. The sequence goes on along the minus strand of NW_024879599.1, from coordinate 87,688 downwards.
ACAACAAATGGGTAGACAACCGTATTGGAATCAGCCGGCTCAACCGTATTCACAGCCTCAGTGGGGATACATGCAGGGTAGGCACAGAGGGGATGGAGCAGGCAGAGGAAGAGGCCGAGGTATGGCAAGCCGAAATATGAATTTCAGAGATGGGTCATTGGAGTGCTGGTTATGTGGCCAGGCGGGGCATATAAGCAGAGATTGCCAGCAGAGGGTTGTAAGTGGACAGGTAGAAATGCAACCTCAGATGGGAGAGCAGGGTGGGCTTGTTTCTCCGTTTAGAGGACCACATTATTGAAGATGCCTAGAGAATCCGGAGGGGGATAATCAGCTTGTTGTGTTGTCAAAACAGGCTGATAAGGAACCGGTTATGGAAGTTCAGATTGAGGGTCAAACTGTTAAATTAATGATAGACACGGGCGCAACTTTTACGTGTATATGTACAGCAGACGCCCGACATCTCCCCCTGTCTAGCACAGGTAAGGTGGCAAAGACCGTCGGATTCTCAGGACAAATTCAGATTATTCCCTTTTCAGACCCAGTATTGATTCAGATGGATGGAAGAGAAATAAGAATGCCGGTGTTAATTTCAGATCACACTCCCATTAATTTATTAGGACGTGATGCGTTATGTCGTATGGGAGTTCAGATTGAGTGTACTCCGGCAGGCTTGTCTTTGTTCAACCAATCATCACACAGTATAATGGCTCCACAAACACTCATCACATCCCAGTTGAGGCAGATTTACTGGTTAGGTCTGTTTGGATTGGAGTGGGAGGATAAGATCTGGGGTGAGTGGGGTCCTCTGATAAACAGGTGGCATGCAGGCCTCAGAAAGCCTAGGTGTCCAACTCATTGCACTATCATGGTGGAAGATGTCACAGGAATAGAAGAGAATGGAGTAAGTGATAAGATGTGGAGAGAGGCATTGAATGGAAGAACTCAGGTCGAGCTACAGGCCAGGGGCATAATTGTGGGTCCTGAAGGGGTGGCAGTACAAATTAGGATGGATTCACCATTGCATATTGTGGCACGTGATTTGGGAGGCATAATACCACACATCACACTTAAAGTGGGATTAGGTTTCAGAACAAGAGATGTGGGTAGGATGATGGAGAGAGCCAGTGTCAGCAAGTGGCTGCCTGCGAAGGAATTAGGAAAAGGTGATGTGGAGTTGTCACAGGATGACACTTTGATGCGAATCAAACACTCATCTCGCTTAACGGGGGAGCCTCAAGTAGTCACAGTTAGTGATGGTGAATGCCAAGAGGAGCAGTACACTGCGGGTTGTCCTTATGGGAATTGTGGTGTCCGATCACAATTACCGCGAGGTACCAGAAAATGTCGAAGTGGAGACAGCCGATTGTAGAGTATTTCAGTAAGGTTTATTGAAGATGCTAAACAACAATATGAGAATGAATTCGAAGACGCTCTGACAAAAATATCTCCCGCTTAGGCATTTAAACCTAACACTAACACTCCCCCTAATGCCTCCATTAGCTGACTGCTCAACCAATGAAACCTATGACCTCCCCGTTGACTCCACCAATCAGAAACCTATCATAGTACCTCGAAGACCCAGCCTTTATTTATCATAAGACAAAGCAGCCCCGTCTTCCCATTCAAATAATACTCCTAACCCCTTTGTTTTATACTGAATTAGATAAACCCATATTAAACCTACTCATTTACTACTAACATTCCTACATAATTCCCCCCTTTGTGTCTGATCAGACACACTAACCAATGTCCCCATAACTATCATGCACACACTATCAATTTACTACGTGATAAAGCAAACATTTGACATCCTGTACATCAAAACTAGTTACCATTATGTTAAACAATTCATACATTCCATCTAACCCAAATATTACTACCCCCATATCACACAAAACAGTCTCACTAGGGTGGTCCTAGATGAGCACACAGTAATATTTACAATTTTGTACATTTGATACAGTTTCCATATCCTTTATTATCATTGAATGTAACCATTTTTGTGTCCATGTTCTGGTGTTCCTGAATCCTGAGGTGCAACGCCCTTTATCTCACAGATGGGAGCAAAAACCTTCTTATTTTAAGGTGAAAACTGAACCCATTGCCCTGTCCAGTACAGCGACACCTGCATTCCGCAGGCTGCGAGTAGCAACCCTGCCCCTCTGAACACCAGAGTCCAACTGTATCATTGTGTAGAAAGTTCCATAGAAAACATCTCCCCATCATTCCCACCGATGTGATCTTCAACTCATCCACGAGTCTGCCCAAAAAGTCAGAGGTTACCAGCACTTGACTCCGGCATATCCGTTGTGGTTCCTAGACGCCTGTGATCCGGTCGTCCAGATCCCACGTATCCATGAGGGGGCCTGGTTCGCCCCCGGTCTCGTCATCCTCGCTCATTCCCATCGATATTCCATCTGTAGATCCTGGCTCCAATAGTTGCGGCATCTCCATGGCAACCTCCCTTTCGTATTCCGTAATCAGACCTTCCGCTGCCCCTCTCCATCCACCACCAAAGACACTTGAGGTAGCTGCGACGTCACTGCCCGAACTGCAAGAGACTTACAACAAGGAAGCACACAACACACAACCAAGCAGAACACTAATAATGTAACCCCTATTATTATGGCCACTGTGGTTAACCACGCTCCCCACTGCAATCCAAAGATACTCTGAAGCCAACCTGTAAGCGCAGAATCACCCCCATTCTGCCCAGCATTGCTTGCAAGTTCATTCCGGAGGTACTTCAGCTTGTTCATTGCCCTTGTAAAATCCCCCTCCGGAGATGTATTATTAGGGATAAAGGTACAACAATAGCTTCCGAATTTGGCACACACTCCACCCTCCTTGGCCAATATCCAATCCAGTGCCATTCTATTCTGTAATGCCATCCTGGAGGTAGCATCTAACTGCTCCCCCAGTGCCCTAAGGGCATCTGTAGTGTGATTAATAAACCTTTGCTGGTTATAGTAAATATAATTAATCCAATCCGCATTCTTGTTAACAGTTACATACGGAATCAGAGATTCTAACCCTGTCCAAATCTCATTACGTGCCTTATACCTTTCTGGAATTCCTCTAGGCTGTCCGATGGCATCTAAATATCCACCATACTCATAATCCTTCACCCCTGTCTCTCTTCCGTCTCCCGCTGATCTCTTTCTCCTAGAGGAACTCCCTGGGAACCCACTACCCTCAACACTGTTCACCCCGGTAATTTCCCCATCCATAATGACAGTTCGCTGCATCATAGTCACCCTTGCACACCTACCCCTCCAATGTTCGGGTAACGTATTCCTCACGCCCCATTCTCTCCCACAGGCCCACCATATATCCGCTAATGGAACATTCTGAATGGACTCTGCAAACACTCTCCCAAATGGAGCCTGCCTACCTGAATCTATGTATTTATCCCTGGTGCTACAATTTTGCGAACTAACATTACACAGCAATGGTGCTAGTCCTCTTAATTCCCATTGCTGCTTATAAAATGGTTTTCCCAGCTTCGGGTAGAACGGACCAACCATCCTCAAGGCCCACGTCCTGTTGCAGGTCCCCTCGAACACACCTAGGTTCTCAGAAGCCGCGTCCGCTGAGTCCGTCCTGTCAAAACACTCAAACAGAAATTCCGATCCAACAGTGTAATCCATAATCTTCCCCTCATCCGTACTAGGCCACGTATGTGAATCTATACTGCATACATCTATAAGTTTACGTTGCACTTTTCCCCATGGTTTAACCCTCTCTCGGTGTGTTGCACTTCCAAGGTAAATCATACATTCAAACGGACAGTATGGCTTTAGTTCAATCTCCTTGTGATCCCAATAATGCTCAGGACAGTCCTCCGACCTCCAAGGCACTGGAATCACTACCCTCTCCTCCTGTGCCATAGAACAAACGTAGCAGCTCTTCCCCGGTCTTACCGTCCTGGCAGTATACAAAGCCCACCTATACCACATGTTTTTCCCTTTGGCCACCGTCTGTTCCGCCTCCTCCTCTCCATCCCTATCAACCAGTTGACGCTTCACCCTTCTCCCTTCTCCTTTCCCATCCATACTCCTGTCCCCCTGGACTTCCCCACCGAGGACACCTGTTGGGAACCTACTTTCATTCACTGGGATGGTGAATAGGACCGTGAAATAGGGGTAAGGGGTCATACTGGTACTCTCTCGCTTGCTCCGGGTGATTGTGGAGGGTGCTTGGGTCGAGGAGGCGGCCCTCCTGCCATGGGTGTCGGGGACTCGGGACGTCTGATGTATGGATCCGGTCTCCTGATTGTAAGACATCTCCTCCTTCCAGGGCTCCCTGCTCCGCGGTGCTGAAACATAAATCAACCCCAGACAAACCACCACCACTATACTTGCCACCATTGTCACGACCGCGTTCCTCCATCTCTCCGGCCGGTTTTCCCGGTCCAGAACAATCCGGACCCTCACCCTCCTTTGTGAGGCCAATCCCGGCCCGGTCTGTTCCAGGACCTCCACCGGTCCCTTGCTCGGGTCTAGCTGCTCCAAGAGCATGTCCTCCATCCTGTCTCTCGTTGCTGAGCTGAGCTTCCTTGTCATCGCCTGGTTTTAATGCTCTGCAACAGAAATTGAGGTGATACCAGACACTTGACCCTTGCACTCTTACCGCCGTCGGGGTAACGTGTGTCACCCTGTAAGGCCCTTCCCGTCGTGGATGAAGGCTCTTCCGTCTGAACACCTTCACGTACACCCAGTCTCCAGGCTGAACCAATCCCGCCGTATCCACCTGTGGATTGCTTACTGGTTCCCGTTCTTTAGCCTGGGCATAAATAGTCTTATGAATCAAAGACAACTGTTGTACATAACACCGAATTTCTCTTTGAAGGTGTTCCAATGGTGGGCCCTTGTCATCACCTCTAATACGGGGGGTCGGCATGACCCGTCCCGTAAGCATCTCATGAGGTGTAAGATGTGTGGTGCGGTTTTTCTGTGACCTCATATGCATCAATGCAATTGGCAGCGCATCCAGCCAATTAAGGTTAGATGATGCGCATATTTTTGCAATCTTACCCTTCAGAACACCGTTTGCCCGCTCGACCATGCCCTGGCTCTGGGGATGATAGATGCATCCCAACCTTCTCTTTATCCCCAGTGCCTGCATTATCTTGGCCCATGTCTTTTTCACGAATGCCTTCCCATTATCACTGGACACTACTTCTGGAATACCAAACCTGGGCAGGATTTCACGTGTGAAAAATTTCATCACGATCTCAGAATCCGGTCCCGGACTCGGGCACGCCTCTACCCAACGCGAAAACCTGTCCACCACCACCAACACATATCTGTGCTTTCTAATGGTCTTTCCCATGTCAATATAATCAATCACAAGATGTTTGAATGGACCTTCCGGCATTGGAAAGTGCCCCAGAGGTTTAGTTGCTATCCCCTGCCTGACATTATAGGTATTACACACATAACACTGTGCTAATTTATTATCTATAATCTCCTGCATGTACGGCGACCAAAATCCCTCATCCAAAATCTTCCTCCTTACTTCCCCCCTTGCACAATGATCCAAATCATGTGCATCAGTTATTAACAGAGCCAATAACACGTGAGGAGCGATCATGCGGCCGCAATGAGCTCTCCACACTTTATCACGCCCGCGATGTGCCCCTCTTGCCACCCACTTATCTTTCTCCCACGGAGTAGCTTCCTCCTGCATGTTAATAATGTCCACAAGACCTAAGTGTGGCTGTATATTAATTACTGGTCCCTGAGTGATCGGCTGCCATTGTTCACATGGTTTATCAAAACACAAAGCACACTCCCCCCTTTGGCACATAGCACAACAGAGAGGTTCACGAAGATGTAAATGTCCTGGTGTATAAAATAAACTGCACCACTTACAACCAACTGTAGATGAATCACTGTAAGGACAAGCAGACGGACACTGTACTGACTTCCCATGACTTTTCCCCTTAGCTAATAGAATGCTGTGTGGTGCCCCGTTCCTCTGGGGGCAATCCACCACCCGTGATTGTAAAGCTGCTGTCTTTGCCACCTCATCAGCTTTGGCATTACCTAATGTGACATAATCAGTACCCTTTTTATGAGCTCTACATTTACAAATAGCCAGGCGCTTAGGGCGCATCATAGCTGCCAACAGTAATTGAATTTGTTCCTGATGTTGGATTGGAGACCCATCTGACCTCTTAAAACCTCGTTGTTTCCACTGAGCCCCGTACACATGACACACATTATGGCTATACGCACTGTCGGTATGAATGGTGGCTTCCATCCCTTCCGCCAGACTACAAGCTTCAGTCAATGCCTTAAGTTCAGCCAGCTGAGCCGAACATGGCTGCTCACAAGGGATACACATTACTGTATTGAATTCCCCTGATTCTGCCATCTGTACTACACTGAACCCAGCATGCGTTTTGTTATCATAGTTGTGACTGGACCCATCTACAAAGTAAACCACTTTCCCATTTTTCAAAGGCTCACTCTCCAAATCAGGTCTCAGTTTTGAAAAAGCAACTGAGTCCGCAACACAATCATGTGGACTTCCATCATATTCCAATGGAACTCGATCCGCAGGATTGTTCACAGTCACAACTTTTAACTGTCACGTCTGGGCAAAATGTTAAATCATAGTACTTCAGCTGCCGCTGTGCAGTGAGACAAAACCTCCCTTTGTCCATCAACTGAGAAATAGCATGACTAGTATAAATATTCACCGGCCACCCCATAGTTATACCTGAAGCCTTAACGTATGCCATGTATACAGCCTCCAACCCCTGATAACAGGGTGGGTATCCCTGGGCCACTGAATCCAACTTGGAACAGTAGTATGCAATGATTTGCTTTGTCTTCCCTTGACATTGTGCCTGCATTAATATCCCAGTCATGTACGCGTCACGTCCTGTTTCCTTTTTCACTGAAACATATAGAGCAAAAGGTTTTGTGTAATCTGGCAAGACCAAAGCTGGGGCGCGCTGTAATTCACACTTAATGAGGTTAAATGCTTCTTCCCCATCTATGGTCCATGCCAACCGGTTTGTCAATTTCTCAGATCCAGCTTTCGCAATCAAAGCACGGAGTGGAGAAATCTTCTGCTCATGACACTCAATCCATTCACTGCTAAAACCTATGAGTCCTATAAAAGACATCATATGTCTAACTGTCTGAGGTTTAGGAGCTGCAATCAAAGCCTGGATGTGGTCAGGTGCTATCCCCTTCTCTCCCTGAGAAATCTGTCTACCAAGATACGTAACCTGAGATTCGGCAAACTGCAACTTTTTCCGGGACACCTTATGACCCCCTTCCGCCAGTGCTTGTAACACTGCAATGGTATCTTGTTCACATGTGTGTACATCTGGTCCACATATCAATAAATCATCTACATACTGCAGGATTGTACTCCTGCACACCAGGTGTTTCAAATCATTGCGAATGGCTTGGTTGAACACATGCGGACTATGCTTCAATCCCTGTGGCATCCTGGTGTATCTGTATGTTTGACCCATATATTGAAATGCAAATAGCTCCCTGCTCTTTTCTGCCAAAGGAATAGAGAAGAAAGCCTGGGTAGCATCAATTACACTAAACACGGTTGCGTCTGATGGTATATTTGTTAACAGAGTGTGTGGATTAGGCACATCTGCAGGCCAGTCTTCCACAACTGCATTAACACAACGCAAATCCTGCACCATTCTCCATCTAACCCTGTCTGCCTTTAGAACGGGATAAATGGGTGTGTTACACCTAGCAAACGGCACCTTCTCCAAAACACCAGCTTGCAGTAACCCTTCTATCGTGCCCTGGACACCAGCTGCTGCTTCCGGAGAAATGGGGTATTGCCTCTGAAAAGGCAGCTTTGCCCCCGGTTTGATTCTAAACTCCAAGGGACTCACCGACTTCACCAGCCCTATATCAAAGTCTCCTGTGGCCCACACCTGGTCTGGCACAGCTTTCAAAACACCATTCTTGTGAACCTCTGTCCCTTCTTGTAAAATCATCATTTTCCACTTTCTCACCCCCTCACTTGTCTTCTCACCTTCCTTATACATCAGTCTCTCGGTGTCATTCAGAGGCCTGTGTAAATCAACATTCCAACACTTGTACCCAATACCTTCATACCTGCCATACAAACAATATGGATTCTGTAGGAATGTTAGTAGTAAATGAGTAGGTTTAATATGGGTTTATCTAATTCAGTATAAAACAAAGGGGTTAGGAGTATTATTTGAATGGGAAGACGGGGCTGCTTTGTCTTATGATAAATAAAGGCTGGGTCTTCGAGGTACTATGATAGGTTTCTGATTGGTGGAGTCAACGGGGAGGTCATAGGTTTCATTGGTTGAGCAGTCAGCTAATGGAGGCATTAGGGGGAGTGTTAGTGTTAGGTTTAAATGCCTAAGCGGGAGATATTTTTGTCAGAGCGTCTTCGAATTCATTCTCATATTGTTGTTTAGCATCTTCAATAAACCTTACTGAAATACTCTACAATCGGCTGTCTCCACTTCGACATTTTCTGGTACCTCGCGGTAATTGTGATCGGACACCACATAATTGGTGACCGTCGACGTGATTGCAGAAAGACGGGAGACCACCAAGTTCAGAGCTGACCTCAACTTATCCAAGGCCGCACTTTAAATTTAAGGTAAGCAAATTTCGCTTGAATTAGTGGATTTTGGTTGAGTCAGAGCTGAACTGTGGTGTGTTAGTCTTTGCAAAAACGAAGCGCCCCGTCGTCGTGGCCAGTAGATGAGAGTGTTTTAGTAAGGGATAGTCTGTATGGTTCGCTACCATTTTTAGGACAACATAAGGTATAGACGGATAAGAAGGAAAAGTGCACGGCTCAAGGTGAGCTTGATATATCTCTCGGTAGAGATAGTTGTATCGGTATACAACTTAAAACACGCGTTTTGGTTTTTAAGCGTGACAATCGGGTGATTGTAAAGTGATTCTCTCGGTAGAGATCGTTGTATCGGTATACAACTTAAAACACGCGTTTTGTTTTAAGCGTGACAATCGGGTGATTGTAAAGTGATTCTGGAAAAGACAGAGTGTGGGAGACCTGTGTGAATGATTGCATAAAGCCACTGTAGACATTACAATAAAGTTCTCATTAATATCAGTGGTTAAATAAGGAGCATATAGGATAAATGCTCCAGTCGTGTGAAAGTGTGGATGAATTTGTGAAGTTTTTGAACTGCAGTTAAGTTGAGCGAACAAAACGATACTGTACGTGACGCCGTTAAACTTCTCTGGTCATTATATATTAATATCACATTGTCTTATGTTGCAGTTAACTTAATAAGCTTACTGTGGGTGAATCAGGAGTCAAGTTTCGTTAATTTGTTATTAGATTATATGAACACATATGAACGCTTCGTATTTTGCGGTTGATTTCAGGTAGAAATATTTTGGAATTTCTCGATGAAGTGATATCGTAGAAACGTAGTTAAATCTATTGGAAACATAGTACTCAAACCAGTTTAATTCGTTTTTGTTGAATAGGTTGATGGTGTACTGCTTATCTTAAAACGAATGCGACTGGACATTGTGGTATTAGTGCAAGGAACATTGTTTTGTTGTTGTGCAGTAATTTATAATACAGAGATACTGGTTTTGGTGACACGCATTGAAATAGGCCTTGATCTAAAACCTATGAATCTGTTTAGCTGAGTGGGCTATAATTGTACTGAGTGAATTGGTTCCATTGTTCAAACACGTGGTTTAAGTAAAACTTAAAGGATTCGTTTTGTATTTGTGGCTAAAGGTTTGAATTAAGTGGTAATACTGTGGGTAATTGTAGTAGGTTAAAAGGATTTGGTAACTATATATAATTATAAACGAAAAGTGAGTTTAAGGTTGTATTTTGAGATCATTTCAGCAGAGGCAGCTGTAATTGCATTGTTGTGCTGTACACGTGGCTGTGTTGTGGAATTGTCTTTGTTTCAGGAAACCACGTGGGACGTGACTTCAAGGATTCTCCTCCTGTAAGTCCCTGCTTTGAAGGGAGGTAATCTTGCTTTTCAGGTTGTGATTTAGTAATTTTAGTAATTTTGTAAGTTTAAGATGGATTTGATGAGAGGGGAATCAGTTACGCCTGTAGAGGCCATTATTAGATGGTATGCGTTAGATTCACAGATGGTGATGCAACAAATGATCAAATGGTCTAAATGGACAAAGGATCATAGTGTTTCGTGGCCGAAACAGGGGTCATGTGACCCTAAGCTTTTAACTCAGATGGAAGGGAAAATTCTAGACTACAAAGTACAAGATAAGAGTGCTAAGAGGGAGATCAAAAGACAACAGGAATTGAAAGTTCTGCGTGCATTCATGAAACTGGCTAAACAGAGAGCAAGCAATCAGGGCCTTGATGTGAGACGGGGTGTGAATAAGACCGAGAAAGAAGGTGATGTTAAGGGGGGGTCGGTTCCTCCTCCACCTTATGTTACAGACAATGAGATAGGGGGGAGAGGAATCCCGTTGTATCCACAGCTTCCTGCGGTGGGCCAGTTCCCTGTGGTGACATTTGAGGGAGGATTCATTGGAAAAGCGGACATTCCAGATGAGACAGTGAGATGGCAGAAGTTGGAGGAAATAGCGAAGAGGTTAATTAACATTGAAATAGGATTAGGAGAAATGTCTGTGGGGACAGCTGTTTTAGAACAAAGGCCCTTGGAGTCTCTGTCTGACTCAGAACAACAGGACTCTAGGAATGTTAATTTGGAAGCAAGGCCCCCTTTGTCTTTTGCTGGTCCCCTATCAGGGGGTACTGTTGATCAAGGAAAGGGTGTTGAAGTTGTAAGCAGGCCCCCTGCATCTTCTCGTGGTTCCCTCATGAAAAAGGCTTGTGATGGTAGTGATAAGAGGGGTAATGAAGAAGGGTCATCTGTGTCTCCTGCTGGGTCTTATACAAAGAGCACGAGAGATAACAGTGGTGGAATGACTGAACCAGGTGTGAGAGCGGCTTCATGGGAAGCATTCTCAGAACAAAGAGACAGAGATTGGAAAGAATTAGGTGGGGCTCATGCTTGTTTTGCAAGTAAGGATCAAGAACAATTGAACAGAAGGTTGAATTTTGATGAGGAAAGGACAAAAGAAATACAGAGATTAATGGGAGGTGTTGATATGGATTTGGAAAAAGACTTAGGAGGAGGTATAGAGGAGACACAGAGAGAGAGAAGGAGGAGAGCTAGACCGGACTTCAATGATAGAATGGCTGAGGAAGACACCTTTTGGCGCAGAAGGGAAGAGAATTATAATTATATGAATATGCTGGTATTGGAGGCGGTAGCAGGCCGTCTGAATGCTCAGGCTCTTTTCAAACTGTATGATGACTTAGCATTAGAATCAGACATGAGTGCTAAGAAGTTAAGGACAGAGGGTAACCAGATGGGAAGTAAATTGTGCCAGACAGTCGAAAGGCGGTTACGACATATAAAGAGTTTGAGCAATGAGGTGAAGGGTTGTTTGGCCAAAGATGAGGAGGATTTGAGTAAAAGACGTGGGGTGCCACAACTCTCACAGATGGTGCAATTCACAGTGGATTCTGGGGTGTTAAATGGAAGGATAGGTAGAGATCGGGAAGAAGTTGAGAATGAGGAAGAAGAGGAGGATGGCTTAGCACAGGCAAAAAGCATGGCCCCAGTAAGGTCAAAGGACTGGGGGTGGAGGTCTTCACAGAAGCCATTTAAAAGAAGGGTTACACAGAGAGAGGAACAGGAAGAGAGTGTGACAAGGTGCAGAGAGGGCAGTGACTCTGAGGACTGGGATGATTTGGTGATTAGAGAACAATGCCCAGTCACTGTTTTTTCTAAGAAGGAGGTTTTGAAGGAAGTAGGGAGAGAGAATAAGGAGATGAGGAGAATGAAGGAAAAAATCAAGCAGTTGGAACATGTGTTGATAAGGAATGAGGAGAGAGAAAGAGAGAGAGAAGGGATACAGGCACCAGTCACAGAGGTAGAGGTGATGATGCCTCTACTCCATAAAGGCAATGTAACGCATTACCAACCGTGGGGTCATACGGACTTAGACGGATTGATATCCAGGCTTCCTATTCTGCAAGAAGGAGCTGGAGTTTGGATAGGGAAACTGGAATCAGAGATGGAAGGAAAGAGGTTAGCCGTTGGGTATGTAAAATCATTGTTGAGTCGTATCCTTACTAAGGAGACCACCACTGCCATTCTTAATAAAGTGGCACTTGGAGGGCTAATGGGTAATTCACTGGCAGATGAATTGGCATTTGATACTTATAGGAATCAGGTGTGGAGGTGCTTACGAGACACATACCCGAATGCCTTCTCTTTGGCAAGTATGTCGGTAGATAAGATCAAAGCAGACGAGAATCCTGCTGTGTTTGTTGAGAGGGTGGAAGCAGACTGGCGAATGAGGATGGAAACAGACCCAGAGAGTAACTTAATGGTTAGACATATGATGAGGAAGGCCATAATAGAAGCCCTTCCATTGTCAGCCAGAAATAGATTAGAGGATGAGCACCGAATTGGGTCTATGACGAAAACAGAGTTTAGAGATATTGTCACTCATTTTGTAAATGTGCAGAGGAAGACAGACTTAAGTTTGGAAAAACAGGACACGGAACGGCAGAGAAAGGTGGTTCAGAATCAATTAGACACTGACAAGGGCTTAAAAAAAGGGTGCATTCAGGCCCCTCAGCTTGGTGAACATGCCCAATCACCCAAGCAGGATGTGAGACAAAGCAATATGCAAAATTCAGGGTCTGAGCCATTGGCGTTCCAGCAGCCAACACCTTTTCAGCAAACACAAGGCCCCCATCCCCCACAACAAATGGGTAGACAACCGTATTGGAATCAGCCGGCTCAACCGTATTCACAGCCTCAGTGGGGATACATGCAGGGTAGGCACAGAGGGGGTGGAGCAGGCAGAGGAAGAGGCCGAGGTATGGCAAGCCGAAATATGAATTTCAGAGATGGGTCATTGGAGTGCTGGTTATGTGGCCAGGCGGGGCATATAAGCAGAGTTTGCCAGCAGAGGGTTGTAAGTGGACAGGTAGAAATGCAACCTCAGATGGGAGAGCAGGTTGGACTTGTTTCTCCGTTTAGAGGACCACATTATTGAAGATGCCTAGAGAATCCGCAGGGGGATAATCAGCTTGTTGTGTTGTCAAAACAGGCTGATAAGGAACCGGTTATGGAAGTTCAGATTGAGGGTCAAACTGTTAAATTAATGATAGACACGGGGGCAACTTTTACGTGTATATGTACAGCAGACGCCCGACATCTCCCCCTGTCTAGCACAGGTAAGGTGGCAAAGACCGTCGGATTCTCAGGACAAATTCAGATTATTCCCTTTTCAGACCCAGTATTGATTCAGATGGATGGAAGAGAAATAAGAATGCCGGTGTTAATTTCAGATCACACTCCCATTAATTTATTAGGACGTGATGCGTTATGTCGTATGGGAGTTCAGATTGAGTGTACTCCGGCAGGCTTGTCTTTGTAGTCATCACACAGTATAATGGCTCTGTCATGGACAGAAAGTTCCGGCTAGCGAGAAGTTCCGGATGACGCAACAGACGTTCCGATCAGCTGTTTATCAAAGAATCTTGGCGTCGTTGCTATGATGGTTGCTATGAGCTCGCGGTTGACATATAGGAGTCGCGAGAAGCTGTCATTTACCTCAGGAACACCTCAGGAACACACAAGCGGACAGCGACAGAGACAGCGACAGCATTCAATTTCAATTACATTTCTTTATTACATTCTAATCTTCATTATCCTATTTGCCTACTTTGTGAAAATGGTATCGTTTGATAATATTTTATTTTATCTTGTAGGTAGCAAGGACAAGTACAAACCAGGGACGGAAGAGTCCGCCAAAAGAGCTATTAGAAAAGCTGCAAAAGCCTACTGTGTCCAAGGTAGGCCAGCAATTAGCTGCTTGTGTCAGAAGTAATCGTTCGTCTTTAGTACTTGATTGTTAGCTTACATTTTTACATGAAATACCGACGTGGTTCTTAAAGGTTGTTATGAACAGAAAGGTTAATTGTTATTACTTCGGGAAGATCCAGAGCAGAGATGGTTAAAGCTAGCTGTCTTTGAACATTGTTTAGCACTACTTCAATTACTTTTAATATGCATTTGAACTGCTCGGCTAGTAAGAAAACATCACAAAGTATATCAAAACATCCGCAGTTATATTTAATTGCTGTGTTTTACAAGTTGAGAAGGCATGTAGCGATTCCCCACCGCTAGTTATCAGTAGCACCTAGCTAAATTTACCTCAGAGTGTCAAGAGTAGAGTTCAGCTAACTGATAGAGCCCTAGCTCAGTGCTAGCAAAGTGTTTGAAATGGCACTAGTGCTACCGGACTATTTGGTCGACGAGAACGGCCAGTAAGCTTGACTTCTTAAAGAAAAAGAAATTATGTTATGAAGTAGTTTGGACAGGCAGTAGGACATTGATGTCGATTTATTTTACGGACACGTTGGGAAACAATTTGTTTTCATTTACAGGTGATGCGTTGTACCACCAAGGCGATGAGTCCTGTCTGAGGAGAGTGGTGATGACAGAAGAGGAGAAGGTTAGAGTTATTTACGAAGATGAATGTTGCTTCGTTGATGGTGAACACTAAGTGGCACCTGTATCATGTATAAATTCTCGTTTGTAATAAACCAGACTAGCTGAAGTGATAGAACGAGCTACAAGTGTTTCCTTGTTGCTCTCTGTGTGTGTGTGCCTGTGAATGGTTACATATAGTTAAAACATAGAGGCAACATAACAGTTTAGTCTGTTTCCCAAAACTGAAAGACTGTAGCCACAGTGTGTGTGTTTTTCTGTGTCTGTGTCATTGAAGGTAAAACCACCAAAACTATATATTTCCTAAAAACATACACCCTTGAGATGTCATTTAACATGAGTTAAGATAAGTCAAGCCCTCCAAGCCCTAATAGTAGAGGCCTATATATATCAGTCATACACTTGATTTACCTATAGTCTTGGACAACAAAGTGAAAGGAGGGTGGGACTTCTCTCAACACATCTTTAAAGGTTATCCCCTCAATATGTTTTAATAGATTCTATAGGGTGTGTGCAGTTTTCCTTCAATGACACATGCCCAAATGTACTAGTTGTTCATTTTGAATGGGAGGGCTACTTAAGGAATTGTAGACTGGGTATGTGACAAAAAAAAATCTGCCTTGATTTTTTTAAGACTCCCATCCTCGAAGAGGCACACGCAGGCCACTTTGGGCGAGCGCGCATGGAGGCCAAGATCCGGCAGCGCTTTTATTGGCAGAACATCAGGGAGGATGTGGACAACTGGGTAAAAAAAGGAGGCACACACTATTAATTGCAGCAGGATAAGTCATTCCAACACTTAATGACCAATGTCTTTCAGATTCAGACCTGCATGCGGTGCCAACGCTTTGAGAGGGTGAAGACGGAGGCCCCGGAGATGAGGCCCATCAAGCCAGTTGCTCCCTGGCATATGATTGGTAGACTAAACATCTCTGTGTAACATTCACTGTTATTTAAAAACCTTTGATAGTATAGCTGCAAAAACAGCCTTTTTTTGCCTTTGTGTCTCTTTCTCTGAAACAATTACTTGCAGGTGTTGATCTCATCGGACCCATGAAGGCGTCAAGAAAGGGGAAAAACACCTATTGCCTCACAGCGACTGACTATTTCACCAAGTGGGTAGAGGCTATTCCCATCAAGAGGAAGGCAGCCGTGTTGACTGCGGAGGTAAGGCTATGATGGATATTTTGTGAATTATGGTGATTTCTTATACCACTGCTTGGTTGAATAAGTGTGATAATGGAATTCACAACGTTTGAATATCAAAAGTTAATGCACTATGAGGTGTAACAGTCATTAGCTTTCCATATTCGAACGTCGTGTCATCCAGTATCATGCTGCCTAAACTGGAATGTATATTTACATTTTGTTGCTTTTGTTAAGGCTATGATGGATATCTTCCTGAAACATGGTGCCCCGGAGGTCATCTTGACCGACAGAGGAAGGGAGTTCTGGAATGAGGTTGTTTCACCATTCGTTAACATTTTCAGCACGGTGAAACTAACAACATAATGCTGTCTGTTACTCATGATTTCCATTTGGTATTAACTCTTTTCTGTTCTCTGAATAAGGTGAACACGGACATGTTCAGGAGGTGTGGGGTCAAGCACCGCATGTCCTCCGCCTACCACCCGCAAACTAATGGTATGTGGAATAGCATTATCACACTGTTGGGTGCAATTGTCATTTGTGGTAAAGAAAAATGTTTATTTTGGTTATTGTTATCACTTCGACAAACAGGATTGGATGAGAGGACAAACCAAACTCTCAAAATTTCGATTGGGAAGACCCTCGACGGACTTCAGGAGAGGTGGGAAGATCAATTAAAAGAAATTGTTTTTGCCCACAACTCTTGTGTTCAGTCTTCTTCTAGGTTCTCGCCTTTCCGCCTGATGTATGGCCGTGAGCCACGACTCTTTTGTGAGGTAATTCAATTCACCTGAAACTTTTTGAATGTAGCATACAAATATTATAGACTACGATGTTCTGTCATGTTATGTGACATTGCATTTCATGATACATTAGGTCACTGGAGGAGACTCTCCGGAGGAGGAGGATGTCGACAGTCCAGATGAGGCGGACATCGAGGCCTATGTCGAGGAGCGACACAGGAAAGATGCCGAGGTTTTTGAAAAGGTAAGTAAATATTTAGCGAGTTAACACCTGTAGCGTGTGGACAATGTTAACAAAGGTCGGTTGTGCACAAAATTGCTTTGTTACATAACCAGGTGCATGCCAACCTGGAGAGGGCCCAGCAGAGACAGAGAAATACCTACGGGAAGAGGATTAAGAAGGGGACCAAGAGGTATCCTATCAGGCCAGGGATGGTGGTGTTGAAGAAGGATGAGCGGAAGCGTGGGAGGCCAGGCATGACAATGAAGCCTACTTGGCCAAACAAGTACAAGTAAGTAGACATGTCTCGTTTTTAGTGGTTTCTGACGTAGTGTGGTGGTTTGAGGCACATTAACTTATACAACATATGCAACCCCATAAAAAAGAATGCTCTGAAGCTGCACGTGAGAAGTATAAGTTAATATGACGTGAGTTGGCACTAATTTCACATATTTTTCAAGGGTGGTGAAGGTGGAGGACAATTTTGTGGAGCTGGAGACCATGGATGGAATCCCTCTGACTTCCAGGACACCCTACGCTTCAGTGAAGCCAGTTCGTATCAGTATGTGCTCTACTGTTATACTTATACTCATACTCATACTTACGTTAGTCTGCTATGCCTAAACATCTTTTCTTACTTGCTCTGGTGCATTTCCAAAGTTGTCATTTATGTGTGCACAGTAGTCAGAGAGAATAAAAGTTCAAGCCTTTTCTCTTTTGCCAGGGTCCCAGACAGGCCACCCCATTGAGGAGACTGTAGAGGTTTCCTCTGACAGCTCTATGTCGGGGAGCGACACCCGTGAGGTTAGTTGAAATTCACATTGGAGCATATGTGATTGTGAGGGTTGGTAATGGATATTTCCATGTTAGTTGTCACCAGCGCCGGACAACACCCGTGGGAATATCCATTACCAACCCTCACAATCACATGTGCCATATTGCTTTAGTAATTACCAGCTCGTCATTCTAAAAATGAACCAAACTGTGACTTCACAACAGCGGCATGTAACAAACAGTACTCTTAACATGCATGTTTCTCTTTCAGGTGACATGCACTGTACCTCCTGGCACACTGTCCCCACAAGAAGAGACCGGACAGTCTTATGGTCTACCCGGCTCTGTGACAGAGGACTACAGGCTGGAGGTAATATCACAAACAGACATGTAAAAATAGTCTGGTTCGGCCAGACTTAACTGCTGGATAATATTGCTATTGTTATTCTCATATTCATTAGCCAGTTACTGTTTTGTGTGTTTCTCAGTGATGTTATCATCTCGGGTGTCCAGTCAGGCAAACCTGTTCTGGCGTCACTGAGTGACAGGGTGGACAACATCAGGGCGATGCTGCTCCAGCCCCAGTCTTGGTTGGACGACCGTGCCATCGATCATGCCATGGCACTCTTGAGGGTCCAATACCCTCATGTCGGAGGCCTCCTCTCCACCACCTCCCTGGCCCTACTGACACCTCTCCCAGCACCAACCCAGGGATTTGTACAAATAATGAATATTTGTGGGAATCACTGGGTTGTGGTAAGTAATGTCGGCTGCAAGGTAGGAGAAGTAAGTATCTTTGATTCCCTTCATCGTACTTGCACAGATGACTTTGCTGCCCAAGTAACTGCCATTCTACAGTTTGCAGGGAAGACAGTTCGTCTACAGTGGCCAGACGTCCAGGGACAGAAGGGGGTTGCAGATTGTGGACTGTTTGCCATTGCAAACAGTCTTACTCTCTGCAGAGGTGAGGATCCTTGCATGGTACAGTACCATCAAGACCACATGCGGACTCATCTCTGTTCCTCTTTACAGGCTGGCCAGTTAGCACCATTCCCCAGCACGAGGAAGAGTGCCTCTGCTATTCCTGTTTACTTCATGGAGGTGGAGGTGCACTGCTACTGCAGGCGGACTGTGCGGAGAGGTAAGGATGCAGTGGTAGCCTGTGGAAGATGTGGTGAGGTCTTCCATCAGGACTGCATCTCTCCTTACAGTCATCTGTTTATATGTAAAAAGTGTACAGTGATCAAAGTTAGATAATTGTTCTGTTATTTATAATTGTTGTTTCAATCGTTTTCCTTGTTTATTTATTGCAATCAATTCAGGTTTGTTGTTCTCAGTGTTCCTTTGTTCATGTTTGTTGTTCACTGCTAATTGGTTTGCCCTAAGCAAACCAGATGGGCTTTGTGACGGTGGCGGAGTTTCTTGTTTTTCACTAGTGATTCCCATGTTAACAGGTCTGAGACACAGAATAAATGTGTCTCTAACTGGTCATGGAAGTCAGTGAGGATCAGGGGGTTCAGCAATCGTGCATACAAAGGCTAATCAGTTAAAGTTGATCTGATTTTTTTGATCTGATTATTATTTATTGAAAAACAAATGAAAAACAGAAGATTTAGCTCTAGTATGAATCATTAGAATAGGTTTAATTATTAGTTATTGCCTCATTTAAATAGTTTAAATAGTTTTACGTGTTAATTATAACATCATTGACACTAACCCACACACCTGGCCTTCCAGACAGCACTTCACTACATATAGGAGGAATTAGGGTGGTGTTGCTAAAATGTTCATTAATGCATTATTAGATTTTCTGTTTTTCATTTAAAAAAAAAAAAAAAAAACCCTCTCTATGGCCTGTACCTTGACGTTGGTGAGAGGGCTTTCTACTAAAACAGGCCTTAAAAACAACATGCCACATCCATGTAGCTGAGTGCACATCTACTGTTTTTGTGAGTCATCAGGCCTTCTCTGTTACTCGCTGCCTTTCTCTGTGTCTGCTCCCCTAAGCCTAGGTTTCAGGTGTGTTCGTGGGCGGGACTGTCACTTAACAGCTGATCGACTACACCGGCGCCAAGGAGCTGCTCCTGTGACCCGAGTCCCTTTTCATGACTCTGGAACATTCGACATGGACACAGCACATTCCACACATTACAACTACTGATCACTTTGTGATCAACTTTAATTATTTAATAAATCAATCATTTTGTGATTGCATTCCAAAAGCCTCTGCCCTCCTTTTACGCTTAGGGTTGCCCTTGGCCTTAACAGCGATAATGTAATTGTGAGTTGTTTGGGGAAATACATTATTAAATAGTTATTACTATCAAGTGCTGGTTAAGTGTTGCTTACCTATGTATGCTTAAGAGTTTTCAATTGGTAAAACATATTTTAGTTAAATTATGATGTCAAATAATGGTGGTGCACACACCATAAAACAAGTCAAAGTGACATCTGAAGAGTGCAGCCAGGAACTCTTTCTTCATCATGGGATTTAATGATGGAAAAACGTTCCATTGAAATGGCCAAATGACATTGGGTAAATGTATTGTGATATTTACTATCGTGTAACTTAATTTCTGCACCTGCAAAACATTGTATCCTGTATAAAATATTATGTTCCTGTATGTTCTGTCTTTCGCAATTGCATAAACAATAAAACATTGGGTGGTGTGAAATAGTTGCAACGAGTTTTCCAAACACGTTTAGAGAAGTAGATTAGACCTTTGTTAGCATTTCTGTAAAGACGGGAGGAGTTTCACATCTGCACAATAGGTAAGTGTCTGCGTCCGTGTTCGCTGGTGTGAAAGATCGTGACAACTGAAAAACCGTGTCTAAACCGAATCTTTTCTATACAGTAGGCATATTCTACATCAGAGTTTAAAATAAAAACAAATGTCTCGTCATTCGAAGTGAAACTGAATTGTCGCCCTATAATGTCCTGTCAGTCTATATTTTGTTGTGCGGTGCCCCGACATAAAGTTTAAGAACAACTGCGATAGCTTTGTGTTCACAGTCAAACTAGTCTTTAGCGGGGAAGTCCGCGATCCAAATGAAGTTCCAGACGTCCAAAGCGAGCTTTAAATAAACAGAATCGGTGATATTAAGTTATTTGATCGTATTTCTCGCCGTAAATCCCTAGTAATGTTCGGTGTGACATGAAGATTCTATATAATTCACGTGCAAAAGCAAAACAGCTGATCAGAATGTCTCTGTTGCGTCATCCGGAACTTCTGGCTAGCCGGAACTTTCTGTCCATGACAGCTCCACAAACACTCATCACATCCCAGTTTAGGCAGATTTACTGGTTAGGTCTGTTTGGATTGGAGTGGGAGGATAAGATCTGGGGTGAGTGGGGTCCTCTGATAAACAGGTGGCATGCAGGCCTCAGAAAGCCTAGGTGTCCAACTCATTGCACTATCATGGTGGAAGATGTTACAGGAATAGAAGGAAATGGAGTAAGTGATAAGATGTGGAGAGAGGCATTGAATGGAAGAACTCAGGTCGAGCTACAGGCCAGGGGCATAATTGTGGGACCTGAAGGGGTGGCAGTACCAATTAGGATGGATTCACCATTGCATATTGTGGCACGTGATTTGGGAGGCATAATACCACACATCACACTTAAAGTGGGATTAGGTTTCAGAACAAGAGATGTGGGTAGGATGATGGAGAGAGCCAGTGTCAGCAAGTGGCTGCCTGCGAAGGAATTAGGAAAAGGTGATGTGGAGTTGTCACAGGATGGCACTTTGATGCGAATCAAACACTCATCTCGCTTAACGGGGGAGCCTCAAGTAGTCACAGTTAGTGATGGTGAATGCCAAGAGGAGGAGTACACTGCGGATTGTCCTTATGGGAATCCATATTGTTTGTATGGCAGGTATGAAGGTATTGGGTACAAGTGTTGGAATGTTGATTTACACAGGCCTCTGAATGACACCGAGAGACTGATGTATAAGGAAGGTGAGAAGACAAGTGAGGGGGTGAGAAAGTGGAAAATGATGATTTTACAAGAAGGGACAGAGGTTCACAAGAATGGTGTTTTGAAAGCTGTGCCAGACCAGGTGTGGGCCACAGGAGACTTTGATATAGGGCTGGTGAAGTCGGTGAGTCCCTTGGAGTTTAGAATCAAACCGGGGGCTAAGCTGCCATTTCAGAAGCAATACCCCATTTCTCCGGAAGCAGCAGCTGGTGTCCAGGGCACGATAGAAGGGTTACTGCAAGCTGGTGTTTTGGAGAAGGTGCCGTTTGCTAGGTGTAACACACCCATTTATCCCGTTCTAAAGGCAGACAGGGTTAGATGGAGAATGGTGCAGGATTTGCGTTGTGTTAATGCAGTTGTGGAAGACTGGCCGGCAGATGTGCCTAATCCACACACTCTGTTAACAAATATACCATCAGACGCAACCGTGTTTAGTGTAATTGATGCTACCCAGGCTTTCTTCTCTATTCCTTTGGCAGAAAAGAGCAGGGAGCTATTTGCATTTCAATATATGGGTCAAACATACAGATACACCAGGATGCCACAGGGATTTAAGCATAGTCCGCATGTGTTCAACCAAGCCATTCGCAATGATTTGAAACACCTGGTGTGCAGGAGTACAATCCTGCAGTATGTAGATGATTTATTGATATGTGGACCAGATGTACACACATGTGAACAAGATACCATTGCAGTGTTACAAGCACTGGCGGAAGGGGGTCATAAGGTGTCCCGTAAAAAGTTGCAGTTTGCCGAATCTCAGGTTACGTATCTTGGTAGACTGATTTCTCAGGGAGAGAAGGGTATAGCACCTGACCACATCCAGGCTTTGATTGCAGCTCCTAAACCTCAGACAGTTAGACATATGATGTCTTTTATAGGACTCATAGGTTTTAGCAGTGAATGGATTGAGTGTCATGAGCAGAAGATTGCTCCACTCCGTGCTTTGATTGCGAAAGCTGGATCTGAGAAATTGACAAACCGGTTGGCATGGACCATAGATGGGGAAGAAGCATTTAACCTCATTAAGTGTGAATTACAGCGCGCCCCAGCTTTGGTCTTGCCAGATTACACAAAACCTTTTGCTCTATATGTTTCAGTGAAAAAGGAAACAGGACGTGACGCGTACATGACGGGGATATTAATGCAGGCACAATGTCAAGGGAAGACAAAGCAAATCATTGCATACTACTGTTCCAAGTTGGATTCAGTGGCCCAGGGATACCCACCCTGTTATCAGGGGTTGGAGGCTGTATACATGGCATACGTTAAGGCTTCAGGTATAACTATGGGGTGGCCGGTGAATATTTATACTAGTCATGCTATTTCTCAGTTGATGGACAAAGGGAGGTTTTGTCTCACTGCACAGCGGCAGCTGAAGTACTATGATTTAACATTTTGCCCAGACGTGACAGTTAAAAGTTGTGACTCTGTGAACAATCCTGCGGATCGAGTTCCATTGGAATATGATGGAAGTCCACATGATTGTGTTGCGGACTCAGTTGCTTTTTCAAAACTGAGACCTGATTTGGAGAGTGAGCCTTTGAAAAATGGGGAAGTGGTTTACTTTGTAGATGGGTCCAGTCACAACTATGATAACAAAACGCATGCTGGGTTCAGTGTAGTACAGATGGCAGAATCAGGGGAATTCAATACAGTAATGTGTATCCCTTGTGAGCAGCCATGTTCAGCTCAGCTGGCTGAACTTAAGGCATTGACTGAGGCTTGTAGTCTGGCGGAAGGGATGGAAGCCACCATTCATACCGACAGTGCGTATAGCCATAATGTGTGTCATGTGTACGGGGCTCAGTGGAAACAACGAGGGTTTAAGAGGTCAGATGGGTCTCCAATCCAACATCAGGAACAAATTCAATTACTGTTGGCAGCTATGATGCGCCCTAAGCGCCTGGCTATTTGTAAATGTAGAGCTCATAAAAAGGGTACTGATTATGTCACATTAGGTAATGCCAAAGCTGATGAGGTGGCAAAGACAGCAGCTTTACAATCACGGGTGGTGGATTGCCCCCAGAGGAACGGGGCACCACACAGCATTCTATTAGCTAAGGGGAAAAGTCATGGGAAGTCAGTACAGTGTCCGTCTGCTTGTCCTTACAGTGATTCATCTACAGTTGGTTGTAAGTGGTGCAGTTTATTTTATACACCAGGACATTTACATCATCGTGAACCTCTCTGTTGTGCTATGTGCCAAAGGGGGGAGTGTGCTTTGTGTTTTGATAAACCATGTGAACAATGGCAGCCGATCACTCAGGGACCAGTAATTAATATACAGCCACACTTAGGTCTTGCGGACATTATTAACATGCAGGAGGAAGCTACTCCGTGGGAGAAAGATAAGTGGGTGGCAAGAGGGGCACATCGCGGGCGTGATAAAGTGTGGAGAAGTCATTGCGGCCGCATGATCGCTCCTCACGTGTTATTGGCTCTGTTAATAACTGATGCACATGATTTGGATCATTGTGCAAGGGGGGAAGTAAGGAGGAAGATTTTGGATGAGGGATTTTGGTCGCCGTACATGCAGGAGATTATAGATAATAAATTAGCACAGTGTTATGTGTGTAATACCTATAATGTCAGGCAGGGGATAGCAACTAAACCTCTGGGGCACTTTCCAATGCCGGAAGGTCCATTCAAACATCTTGTGATTGATTATATTGACATGGGAAAGACCATTAGAAAGCACAGATATGTGTTGGTGGTGGTGGACAGGTTTTCGCGTTGGGTAGAGGCGTGCCCGAGTCCGGGACCGGATTCTGAGACTGTGATAAAATTTTTCACACGTGAAATCCTGCCCAGGTTTGGTATTCCAGAAGTAGTGTCCAGTGATAATGGGAAGGCATTCGTGGAAAAGACATGGGCCAAGATAATGCAGGCACTGGGGATAAAGAGAAGGTTGGGATGCATCTATCATCCCCAGAGCCAGGGCATGGTCGAGCGGGCAAACGGTGTTCTGAAGGGTAAGATTGCAAAAATATGCGCATCATCTAACCTTAATTGGCTGGATGCGCTGCCAATTGCATTGATGCATATGAGGTCACAGAAAAACCGCACCACACATCTTACACCTCATGAGATGCTTACGGGACGGGTCATGCCGACCCCCCGTATTAGAGGTGATGACAAGGGCCCACCATTGGAACACCTTCAAAGAGAAATTCGGTGTTATGTACAACAGTTGTCTTTGATTCATAAGACTATTTATGCCCAGGCAAAAGAACGGGAACCAGTAAGCAATCCACAGGTGGATACGGCGGGATTGGTTCAGCCTGGAGACTGGGTGTACGTGAAGGTGTTCAGACGGAAGAGCCTCCATCCACGACGGGAAGGGCCTTACAGGGTGACACACGTTACCCCGACGGCGGTAAGAGTGCAAGGGTCAAGTGTCTGGTATCACCTCAATTTCTGTTGCAGAGCATTAAAACCAGGCGATGACAAGGAAGCTCAGCTCAGCAACGAGAGACAGGATGGAGGACATGCTCTTGGAGCAGCTAGACCTGAGCAAGGGACCGGTGGAGGTCCTGGAACAGACCGGGCCGGGATTGGCCTCACAAAGGAGGGTGAGGGTCCGGATTGTTCTGGACCGGGAAAACCGGCCGGAGAGATGGAGGAACGCGGTCGTGACAATGGTGGCAAGTATAGTGGTGGTGGTTTGTCTGGGGTTGATTTATGTTTCAGCACCGCGGAGCAGGGAGCCCTGGAAGGAGGAGATGTCTTACAATCAGGAGACCGGATCCATACATCAGACGTCCCGAGTCCCCGACACCCATGGCAGGAGGGCCGCCTCCTCGACCCAAGCACCCTCCATAATCACCCGGAGCAAGCGAGGGAGTACCAGTATGACCCCTTACCCCTATTTCACGGTCCTATTCACCATCCCAGTGAATGGAAGTAGGTTCCCAACAGGTGTCCTCGGTGGGGAAGTCCAGGGGGACAGGAGTATGGATGGGAAAGGAGAAGGGAGAAGGGTGAAGCGTCAACTGGTTGATAGGGATGGAGAGGAGGAGGCGGAACAGACGGTGGCCAAAGGGAAAAACATGTGGTATAGGTGGGCTTTGTATACTGCCAGGACGGTAAGACCGGGGAAGAGCTGCTACGTTTGTTCTATGGCACAGGAGGAGAGGGTAGTGATTCCAGTGCCTTGGAGGTCGGAGGACTGTCCTGAGCATTATTGGGATCACAAGGAGATTGAACTAAAGCCATACTGTCCGTTTGAATGTATGATTTACCTTGGAAGTGCAACACACCGAGAGAGGGTTAAACCATGGGGAAAAGTGCAACGTAAACTTATAGATGTATGCAGTATAGATTCACATACGTGGCCTAGTACGGATGAGGGGAAGATTATGGATTACACTGTTGGATCGGAATTTCTGTTTGAGTGTTTTGACAGGACGGACTCAGCGGACGCGGCTTCTGAGAACCTAGGTGTGTTCGAGGGGACCTGCAACAGGACGTGGGCCTTGAGGATGGTTGGTCCGTTCTACCCGAAGCTGGGAAAACCATTTTATAAGCAGCAATGGGAATTAAGAGGACTAGCACCATTGCTGTGTAATGTTAGTTCGCAAAATTGTAGCACCAGGGATAAATACATAGATTCAGGTAGGCAGGCTCCATTTGGGAGAGTGTTTGCAGAGTCCATTCAGAATGTTCCATTAGCGGATATATGGTGGGCCTGTGGGAGAGAATGGGGCGTGAGGAATACGTTACCCGAACATTGGAGGGGTAGGTGTGCAAGGGTGACTATGATGCAGCGAACTGTCATTATGGATGGGGAAATTACCGGGGTGAACAGTGTTGAGGGTAGTGGGTTCCCAGGGAGTTCCTCTAGGAGAAAGAGATCAGCGGGAGACGGAAGAGAGACAGGGGTGAAGGATTATGAGTATGGTGGATATTTAGATGCCATCGGACAGCCTAGAGGAATTCCAGAAAGGTATAAGGCACGTAATGAGATTTGGACAGGGTTAGAATCTCTGATTCCGTATGTAACTGTTAACAAGAATGCGGATTGGATTAATTATATTTACTATAACCAGCAAAGGTTTATTAATCACACTACAGATGCCCTTAGGGCACTGGGGGAGCAGTTAGATGCTACCTCCAGGATGGCATTACAGAATAGAATGGCACTGGATTGGATATTGGCCAAGGAGGGTGGAGTGTGTGCCAAATTCGGAAGCTATTGTTGTACCTTTATCCCTAATAATACATCTCCGGAGGGGGATTTTACAAGGGCAATGAACAAGCTGAAGTACCTCCGGAATGAACTTGCAAGCAATGCTGGGCAGAATGGGGGTGATTCTGCGCTTACAGGTTGGCTTCAGAGTATCTTTGGATTGCAGTGGGGAGCGTGGTTAACTACAGTGGCCATAATAATAGGGGTTACATTATTAGTGTTCTGCTTGGTTGTGTGTTGTGTGCTTCCTTGTTGTAAGTCTCTTGCAGTTCGGGCAGTGACGTCGCAGCTACCTCAAGTGTCTTTGGTGGTGGATGGAGAGGGGGCAGCGGAAGGTCTGATTAC
Organism: Clupea harengus; assembly: GCF_900700415.2. Taxonomy (NCBI): domain Eukaryota; kingdom Metazoa; phylum Chordata; class Actinopteri; order Clupeiformes; family Clupeidae; genus Clupea; species Clupea harengus. Next base: position 60,745 of record NW_024879599.1, on the reverse strand, counting down.
GGAATACGAAAGGGAGGTTGCCATGGAGATGCCGCAACTATTGGAGCCAGGATCTACAGATGGAATATCGATGGGAATGAGCGAGGATGACGAGACCGGGGGCGAACCAGGCCCCCTCATGGATACGTGGGATCTGGACGACCGGATCACAGGCGTCTAGGAACCACAACGGATATGCCGGAGTCAAGTGCTGGTAACCTCTGACTTTTTGGGCAGACTCGTGGATGAGTTGAAGATCACATCGGTGGGAATGATGGGGAGATGTTTTCTATGGAACTTTCTACACAATGATACAGTTGGACTCTGGTGTTCAGAGGGGCAGGGTTGCTACTCGCAGCCTGCGGAATGCAGGTGTCGCTGTACTGGACAGGGCAATGGGTTCAGTTTTCACCTTAAAATAAGAAGGTTTTTGCTCCCATCTGTGAGATAAAGGGCGTTGCACCTCAGGATTCAGGAACACCAGAACATGGACACAAAAATGGTTACATTCAATGATAATAAAGGATATGGAAACTGTATCAAATGTACAAAATTGTAAATATTACTGTGTGCTCATCTAGGACCACCCTAGTGAGACTGTTTTGTGTGATATGGGGGTAGTAATATTTGGGTTAGATGGAATGTATGAATTGTTTAACATAATGGTAACTAGTTTTGATGTACAGGATGTCAAATGTTTGCTTTATCACGTAGTAAATTGATAGTGTGTGCATGATAGTTATGGGGACATTGGTTAGTGTGTCTGATCAGACACAAAGGGGGGAATTATGTAGGAATGTTAGTAGTAAATAACTAGGTTTAATATGGGTTTATCTAACTCAGTATAAAACAAAGGGGTTAGGAGTATTATTTGAATGGGAAGACGGGGCTGCTTTGTCTTATGATAAATAAAGGGTGGGTCTTCGAGGTACTATGATAGGTTTCTGATTGGTGGAGTCAACGGGGAGGTCATAGGTTTCATTGGTTGAGCAGTCAGCCAGTGGAGGCATTAGGGGGAGTGTTAGTGTTAGGTTTAAATGCCTAAGCGGGAGATATTTTTGTCAGAGCGTCTTCGAATTCATTCTCATATTGTTGTTTAGCATCTTCAATAAACCTTACTGAAATACTCTACAATCGGCTGTTTCCACTTTGACATTTTCTGGTACCTCGCGGTAATTGTGATCGGACACCACAATGTCATCACAGATTTTTCACACCTTTAATGCCTTGCAGTGTTTGACAGATGGCATTTTGGAACACCTCAGCTGCCGAAGATATACCAAAGTTCAGGCGCTTCTAGCGTCTCAAACCAAGGTGTGTGGTGAATGTGGTGATGTACCTGCTGTCTTGGTGGAGCTCGAGCTGATGGTACCCAGCTGTCAGGTCAAGCTTGGAGAAGACCGTAGCTCCATTCAACTCATGGATTACATCATCCATGGTGGGGGTGATGTGCCTTTCACGTTGGATGGCGATGTTCGCCTGTCTCATGTCAACGCAAACTCCCACCTTGTCCGGGTCCTTTGGCTTGGGTGGTGTGACGATCGGGGAAACCCATGGTGTAGGGCCTGTGACCAGCTCAATGGTGTCTTCCTCCTCAAGCTTTTTCAGCTCCTCTTCGACCTTTTGCCTGACGTGAAAGGGAACTCTCCTATGTGGCTGACATGTCGGCTGAATGTCTTTGTTGATGTGGAGTTTCACTTGAAAGTCTTTCAATTTTCCAATCCCTTGGAACCACTCTGGGTAAGTCTCTATTAGCTCATCTGCTACTGTGCCGCTGCTTGGAGAAGACAGAGTTTACGACTTTGATGAGGCCCAGCTCTTTAGCAGTGTTGTAGCCTAGCAAGGTGCAGCTATCGCCCTTCATTACATAGAATTTGGCAACAGTCTTTTTGTGCTCAGTCTCTGTGCTACATGTGAACGCACCAGCTATAGGCAGTGGCTTGGTGCTGCCATACGGAAATATTTTAATGTTAGCTGAGGTCAGGGGCGGACTGGGGGAAAAAAGTGGCCCGGGAGTTCAGATCGGCCCACTCAATACACGGCGCATTGCCCACTCAATGCATCGCACGTATCGACCAGTCAGTGGCCTACTTGGAAAAATACCCATACACTTAACATTATTTTGGATGATTACAAAGAAATTACATCATATATGTTTTTTTTTTAATAACATTTGGATCCACCAATTTGCCTGGATGGACACATGGAATAAAATTATACTGGCTATTGTAACACTCCAAGGTAGGTATAGTCTGCTAGATGAATATGCTTAACTCTGGGCTAGTATCAGATGGTTATACGTATAACTACAGAACCTTAAGGAATGAATATCCACACAATAAAGAAACTGGAATCAGAGGGTAGAATTAGTATTAACTATATTGTAGAAATGAACAGAATAGAACATACGATGGGGTGTGAACATCAGTGGTATCTGTAGTGTTGCATGCTGGGTGTGTGATTGTGTGTGTGTGTGTGTGTGTGTAGGGGTGTAGGGGTGTTGAAGGTGCATAACAAAACAATAAGTTAAGCAACAGAACCTAAACTAACTCTGCTGGCCCGGGTGCATTATAGTCACATGATAATAAAAAACAATATCAGTATACTCATGTGTTATTATTACCTCACTATCTAATCTAGATAACATATTAACATTGTTTATAATGTTAGTGTTGTGTGTAACACTGTGATTTTAGCATAACAAGCTAGCTGGTTAACTTATTTTACATAAATTATTAGAAATTATAAGATTGCCCTCTTTACAACTACCACCATGGATAGCTTGCTCATCGATTGTAAACAAGTGACTACGGCTAACATGTTAAAATAGAAAATTTCAATGATGACAACAGCACCAGCTTGCTTATTTTACCAGATCATAACGGTCTCAATTTTGGACATTTATCTACCTAACGTTAGCTAGGCTAGTTTGTAGGGAGCGTTACCTCATCTGTGAAAAGCAAGCTAACATTGGCCAAGTCAACGCCACAACTTACCTTCGTATCACTGTCACGCGAAATAACAGTCGTAAATGGCCCAGAGTTTTCTTAAATGCAATTCCTCAAAACTACCAGATGCCCCACGGGCCGCTCCGTGTTAGAAGGGCTGACTGCACACGTCACTACAGTTGCGTGCCCTGGCAGGCCGTGTATGTATGCAAATCCAGGTGCGTTTAATTTAAGAATCCTCATCCTCAATCTGCACAGCTGAGAACACTTCGGCTGTGTAAGAACCAATTTTCAGGCGTTCATTAATAAGGTGGAGATCGTTTCTTACGTTGAACTTCTGAAGTTCAGAAAACACTTCAGAACATTTTCGAAAAATAGGCACCATGAGTGTGATTGCGAGGAGGACTATAAAACTCAGTCAGTTTTTTTTTTTTTTCTTAAAGTTAGTATAGGAAATTCTACGTGTTCTGAGTAGTATGGAAAATAGTTGGAGGTGTCGGCGATGTTTGAGGGAGGGCCGGCTGGTGATGGAGGTGGGCCGGTATTACGGACCATCCCAACCTCGTCGGCCTACCGGGGATTCCCCCGGTATCCCCAATGGCCAGTCCGCCCCTGGCTGAGGTGAGGTGTGGGCTTGATCTCAGGGTACTGAGAACAGCTTCACTTATAATTAGGGTTGGGTACCGAGAACCGGTACCAATATGGAACCGGTTCCAATACAACCGGTACCTACCCGGGGGGTATTCGTCGTAGCTCGCTAAGCGGTTTAGCAAGCTAATTTTCAGGCTAAGATAACAAAACGCCCCTCTTTTTGGTTCGTGGAAGCAACTTTTGATAAATCACCATAGTTACATATCGATTAGCACTAACCTGCTCCAGGGCAGGCTAACTTAAGTGTAGCTGGATAAGCTTGCCACACCCCCGGAAAAAGGAGGGATCCCATTGACCAAGGACTGATATTAGAGTTAGATTAGCGGAGGGAGAGAGTTCTTTGCGATCGCCAAGATCCATTATTCTTGTATGAGCGCTACCGATTCAGCCGACAAGGAATCATTCATTTACAAGACCTTCTCGAGTCATTTATTGCCAACACCACAGTCGAACATTGACTGTCTTGCGCTTTTTTGCGAGTGGTACATTTTTGTAGTGTCAGTGATGCGGAGAACAAAGCACTCATAATTATATGAGTGTTATTAGTACACCATAGCATATCATTATTGTAGAAAATGATTAAGGTGGACTCATGATAAGAATAGAGAGAAATACAGGCAATTTATTTTCACTGCTTCAATTTATTGCATTTGTTATTAATACATTTAGTCATTTAACAGACGCTTTTATTCAAAGCGACTTCCAAGGAAATGTAAAACTACATCGAGGAAGTAGGTGAGGGGAATTGAACTAACAACCATGCAGATTCAAACCGGTAGAGGAAACCTCTGTACCAAAGCCAGTGGACACTTGCCATCAGGTATTCATACATAGATATCACCCTATAAACATCCCAACACACCTTGCTCTCACAGCGGTGGTGGTGTTGAATTTTGCCATGATTATGGTCTTGTATTCTTCATAAGCGTTCATGTTCATCTCCTACTCGCCAGCGGAGAAAAAAAGAGCCCTTTTCATTGAGTTTAGAACCATTATACCGTTAGAAAATCATGGTTTTGGTGATCGACCTTTCCTGCCTTTTGAAGTAGGACGTGCACGCGCAAATGCCATGATAACTTTAGCCTGGTTGAAATTAACCACATGATTAGGATGCGGATCAGCCGTTAACGAACCGATATTTGCTGTTCTCAATCAGCTCGCTAATCTTAATGGGCTAAAAGGCCAATTGATTAACTTAGCTTCAATCCTACGACGAACGTACCCCCGGACCGAAATGCAACACAGATTTCGGTGCCTGAGCCAATCGAACACGGTCGCTAGGCAGATTCCGTGGGGCACATGTAAAACTGCCCCAGCTCCCAATGTAAACTTTGTCCTGTGTCGCTCACGCTCATTGGTGTTTTCATAGCAACAGTCTTATGACAGTGAAGAGCAGGCAAGCACAAACAAAACTAGCCATCAACCTTTTAACAGAGAAAATACCGAAAGGTAAACAGTCAAAAGTGTGGCTGTATTTCGCACAAAAAGATTCAAACATCGCAACGTGCAGCAAATGCAACAAAATAATTGCGTGAAAAGAGGGGGGAGAAGGCAAGAGTCAACGGCAGATCAGCAACCGAAGGCTGAAAAATATACGGAGATGACAGCTAAACTACCAACGGTAGTCTCTTAAAGGGGCAGTACAGATTTTCTCGTACAAAGTGTGTTCAAGTAACAAGATTAACTTTATACCTATCTTTTCTATCTTGTTTAAACAAATCATAAAATGGTGAAATTTCATGAAATACATGCAAACAAAATAATACATTTTTGACTCCAAAGGCTAATATGCTCATATTTTTGCAAACGAAGTTTGAAGCTGTTTTTTGTATTTATTTATATTTATTTAAGTATACTATAAACTGTTGTTTACAGTTAATATAATGTTCATAGTTTGAAGTTAAAAAGTTTGAAGCTGTAGTTGGAAGCCAAGTGTTTTGTATGTATTTATATTTATAATATACTTTAAACAGTTAATATATTGTTCAATTTGAAGAATCGCTTTGTGCTTTAAAAAACCCAGGCACCGTTTAGGCACCGGTATCGTTTTAAAAGTATCGGTTTAGCACCAGTATCGGAAAAAACCCAAACGATACCCATCCCTAATTGTCTGTACTTTCAGATACATATCTGTGTGTACAGGGGTACGTTCGTCGTAGGATTGAAGCTAAGTTAATCAATTGGCCTTTTAGCCCGTTAAGATTAGCGAGCTGATTGAGAGCAAATATCGGTTCGTTAACGGCTGACCCGCATCCTAATCATGTGGTTAATTTCAAGCAGGCTAAAGTTATCATGGCATTTGCGCGTGCACGTCCTACTTCAAAAGGCAGGAAAGGTCGATCACCAAAACCATGATTTTCTAACGGTATAATGGTTCTAAACTCAAAGAAAAGGGCTCTTTTTTTCTCCGCTGGCGAGTAGGAGATGAACATGAACGCTTATGAAGAATACAAGACCATAATCATGGCAAAATTCAACACCACCACCGCTGTGAGAGCAAGGTGTGTTGGGATGTTTATAGGGTGATATCTATGTATGAATACCTGACGGCAAGTGTCAGCTGGTACAGAGGTTACCTCTACCGGTTTGAATCTGCATGGTTGCTAGTTCAAATCCCCTCACCTCCTTCCTCAATGTAGTTTTACATTTCCTTGGAAGTCGTTTTGAATAAAAGCGTCTGTTAAATGACAATGTATTAATAACAAATACAATAAATTGAAGCAGTGAAAATAAATTGTTTGTATTTCTCTCTATTCTTATCATGAGTCCACCGTAATCATTTTCTACGGTGATATGCTATGGTGTACTAATAACGCTCATATAATTATGAGTGCTTTGTTCTCCGCATCACCGACACTACAAAAATGTACCACTCGCAAAAAAGCGCAAGACAGTCAATGTGGTGTTTGCAATAAATGACTCGAGAAGGTCTTGTAAATTAATGATTCCTTGTCGGCTGAATCGGTAGCGCTCATACAAGAATAATGGATCTTGGCGATCGCAAAGAACTCTCTCCCTCCGCTAATCTAACTCTAATATCAGTCCTTGGTCAATGGGATCCCTCCTTTTTCCGGGGGTGTGGCAAGCTTATCCAGCTACACTTAAGTTAGCCTGCCCTGGAGCAGGTTAGTGCTAATCGATATGTAACTATGGTGATTTATCAAAAGTTGCTTCCACGAACCAAAAAGAGGGGCGTTTTTTATCTTAGCCTGAAAATTAGCTCGCTAAACCGTTTAGCGAGCTACGACGAATACCCCCCAGGCCTCATCGACACCATCGGAGAGGGTTTTCTCCTGTGCAGGTCATGCGATTAGTAAGGAAAGGTGTCGCATTTTGCCGGAGAAGGCAAATATGCTGATATTTCTACAAAAGAATTGCTGAAGTTTTGAAGCTGTAGTGTGTGTACAGAGTGTGTGTGTGTGTGTGTTTTGTATTTATTTGTATTTATTTAAGTATAGTCTAAACTTTTGTTAACAGTTCATATATTATTTAAGTTTTAACTTAAAAAGTGTTTTGTATTTATTTATATATATATAATCTACTTTAAACAGTTCATATATTTGGCAATAAAAAAAGCCTTTCTTAAATGTCGTCAATCGTAATTTTTTTTTATTTTTTATAAAAGTATCGGTTCCGGCACCGTTTAGGCACCGGTATCGTTTTAAAAGTATCGGTTATGTACCGGTATCGGATAAAAAACCAACGATACCCATCCCTACTTATAATGTTCACTGCGGCTCCTGAGTCAATCAGTGCAGATATTCTTACCCCATTGAGTTTGATGTGTGTCCGTGGCTGTTTAGCGTTGTCGTTGCTGCTGGCAGCGAACACGTAGGCTTCATCGCTGCTGGAGGAGTCCTGCACGTTATCTGTGTTGGTGCTTGTAATGTTGTACACCTTCTTGTGCATTTTCTGACGTCCACCGTTATCTCTGTAGTCTCGACATTTTGTATCAAAGTCTTTACCTGATCTTTGTGTTGACCTGCACTGCTTTGCAAAGTGGTTCAGCTTGCCGCATGCTTTGCAGTCCTTTCCTTTCGCGGGGCATTCACCGTCGTGTTGGTATTTTCCTCCGCAGTTTCGGCACTGGATGTTGGGCTTGGCTGTCCCGGCGCGTCGGCTGGTGGCTGCTCGCCCCTTCTGGTGCACTGCGTTCACTGACACAGCACTCTCTTCCATGCCTGCTGCTTGCTGCTCGGAAAGTTCCAGCGCTCTCCCGTACTCTAACAGGTTATTTAGGCTGGTTCCTGGCTCCCTTAGCGCTCTCCTGCGCAGTCTGTTTGAACTGCAACACTGAATCAACTGTGCCTTAATTTCTCTGTCGATGTCGGCAAACTCACAGTTCTTTGCTAGGATGCGTAGTCCAGTGCAATATGTGTCTAAATTTTCATTTGGCTGCTGTACTGCCTTTCTGAACATGTATATTTGATACTGCACGTTCTTTTTAGGTTCAAAGTACGCGCTTAGCTTCCGCTTAACGTCTGAAAACTTGTCCTGGTTCGCAGCTAACGTGTCATAGATTATCATGAACACACAAACCTGCTAAGTGCAGTTGTGTTGTCCCTCTGAACTAGTGAGAAATAACCACAAAGTCATTCAGAGTTTTCTTCATCAAACAGAATCGTGTTTACTCGACAATCACCAAAAGACAGAGAGAGAAACCCGCGATTTCCCCTGAACTAATATCCAGAGACTCAAACAATCGATCCTCAGATCATAGATTAAGGCAGAATCACTAGATAACTGATGACTATCAGAAACATAATATTGGCTGAATTAATTCAATATCTAAGGCACATTAATACCATTTAAACATTTACCATTCTCGTAAAGCCAACAATATGGATTTTTACCATGTAACAAATAAAGAAATATGATCATCACCACTAAACAGATGTCAATTCTCATTCTCACGCTGTGTCATATGTTGATATGTTATCAAAACCTGTATCAAACATTTAAAGCACACAGTACAGCAGTGTATCAAACACCTTAACAAACATTTAAAGCTCAATTTACATCAATGTTTGGATCATAATAGCTGAATGTGCCAGCTGAATGTACCATGTAACAGTAGCAATGCTTTCTGTCTAGCATCTCCATTACTGTTCATTGCAGTATTAGCCACTCCAGTACCTTAGGCTAGGTTAGCTTGCACGTCTAGCTAGCTGACACTTGTCCTCACGTGTCGTCGCGTTGACCGTTAACCGTCCTTCACGTATTCCTTTTTTCCTTCCTTTTTGTTTTTAGTGCAGTCGTCTTTTTATCCTCGGTTTTATCCTCGTCGCCAATGTGATATTCTCGTTGTGTGTGTTAATAATCAGACCGGGTGTTAAAGAAAGATAGTTTACTGATATGAAGGAGGCAATTATACATCTGTACTGTTCACGTACTCGCGGGCTCTGCTCTGCATGAACACCCAACCTGCGCATGCCTGTAGGGGGTCATGCCATACGTCACAGATGTGACAATGTTATAATTCATAAACATTACAGTTACCACTCGGTGACATCATCAAAGAATATAGTATAGATTTTCATAGCTACGCGGACGACACACAATTGTATATATCCGCTGAACCTAACGATGTGACAGCCATAAACTCCATTATCATCTGTTTATTGGCAATAAACAAATGGATGAACGATAACTTTCTAAAATTAAATGAGGACAAAACTGTCCTACTTATCGGCCCCAAATCAAAAAGAGAGATGCTAAAGAAGAATCTAGGAGATTTAACCCGCTGGATTAAACCTGAGGTGATAAGTCTCGGTGTCATCCTGGACTCAGATTTGAATTTTAACTCCCACATTAACAAAGTCACCAAAACAGCTTTCTTTCACCTCAGGAACATAGCAAAGGTGTGACCATTCATAAACCAAAATGATGCCGAGAAGCTAATTCATGCTTTCATATTAAGCCGGCTAGACTACTGTAATTCACTTTTTGCTGGTCTTCCCAAGAAAACAACTGAAAGACTCCAGCTCATTCAAAACTCTGCAGCTCGACTATTAACCAAAACTAAAAGGAGAGAACACATTAGTCTTGTCCTAGCTTCTTTACAGTGGCTTCCTGTTACCTTTAGAATTGACTTCAAGGTCCTACTCCTCACATACAAAGCTCTAAATGGACAAGGACCTAGCTACATTGCTAACTCTCTTACTAACTACACACCAGCTAGAACACTGCGATCATCAGATACAGGTCTATTACAGGTCACCAGAAGCAGTCATAAGAAGATTGGCGATGCAGCCTTTGTCAACTACACCCCAAAATTATGGAACACATTACCCATTAATATTAGGGAAGCAAACACACTAGACACTTCCAAAAAGCAGCTTAAAACCTATCTTTTTACCAAAGCATTTTATTAATTTTCTGTGGGGTTGATACTAACTGTAACTTTCACTATTTCAGAAGGGTATTCCTTTTATCATGATTTTAGTAATTCAAGAAGCCTATCGGAACATCAGGTTCTGATACGATATTGATCATTATTTAACTCCATGTATTGCTCTTGCTGCTTGCTTTTATTGATTTTATGTAAAGCACTTTGAACTGCAACTGTTGTACGAAATGTGCTATATAAATAAAGTCTTACTTACTTACTTACTTACTTTCACCTCTGTGCCACATATAGACTTTGTCTGCATCTTACACTCAGTGGTGACAGGCATGGAGCTGGCCTTTGGGAAAGCCTTCATTCCCAGGATGGTGTTCCCACTGGCACTCTTCCCAGAGCCCGACTCCCCAAGAAGCACCAGGGTCAGCTGTGGCTCTTCTGTTGGTCACCTGCGCAGAGGAACATCACTGTGAAAACCTCTCTGCTCTCTGTAAAGATTTGTCCTTTAAGACCCATACTAAGGCTGTCACTTTTTATTTGAAATTCATTCAGTGAAATTCGTTCAGTTGTCATTAATTGAAATGTGGGGGAAATGACTATTCAAAGCATAATGGCCTGTTCCAATGACATGTTAGGCTAAGCCTACCTCGTATGGAAATAACCTCACATGTATCGTTTCCATTTTGAAATACATTTTCTCTTGATCAGTAAATTGTTAATGACGAACATAGACTTACTCTTTAGCAAATAATACAACTATCATGTCCACATGTCATGACAATGTCTGACAATCAGAATGTCATTACCTAATAATGTAATAATCGTGTAGCAGCTAGCTGCTAGCTGTCTTGAGGTACTGCTACAGTTGTTATGCTTGTCAACTCCCATCATGAGCTGCATTGCCTGCTCGTTTGATCTACGTGAGGAAATTTAGAAAACCCGTAGTTGCATCATTAACAGAGACTGTATTTGTAGTCCTGGTTTTGTATTGTGTGTACTGTAGAAGACATGCCACTTGAAAACAAAAATAGCTTTTGACTAAGCAAGTTCGTGTGGCAGCTAGCTAACTAGCCCTAGCTGCTAGCTGTCATGAGATACTGCTACAGTTGTTATGGCAACTGGTAAGTATATATCAGTGTAGTAGCTAGTCAACTCCCGTCATGAACTGCATTGTCACTCGTTTGATCTACGTGGCCAAGTAAAAATAACATTAACTTTAGGTCGTATACATTAAATATATTATTAAATATATATTAAAAATATAAACATAAGTTTTATCGAAATTTGCCTTCTCGCTGGAAGAAGACCACTCGTGAATAACTCACAATTGTAACCATAGTAACATGTCCCAACATTCGATAACGTTCCTGTTATGGTACTGGAACCGGTGGAAATGCAGGCCGGTGCTGAAAGGCACCGGCACCAGCTCCAGCACCGGCACCGGCACGGCCTTGGTGGAAACGTTTGAAACGAAAAATATGGCCACTGGAAACGAGATAGAGATGTAGATTGTTCAGACCCTGAACAAGAAGAGGCTCCCAAACATTATATCCTTGTATTTGTCGACTTTTGTCACACAACATTCAAATACACTTTACCTGCAATGTTGTCACTTTTTAAAACTCTTTATCTATACAGGTGTATTTGTGCCAAGTGTGAGCAAATTCCTACAGAGCCTGAGAATCAATGCTGCAAGAACATACCACAGGTAGAATTATTTGTGACATTGTAAATATGCAGTCATCATCTGTTTTATATTCCATGTCACTTACACTTTCAATATTCAAGGTTACAAGAAGACTACTGCAGCTTCATAACCAAACTACCTGCATGGTCGACCACCCAGGCCTGGAACCTGTGTTTGAATGTGTTCTCTACAGAATGCATTCAAAATTTACAGGGCAGATTATGGGCCTTTACGTCAAAGAGGAATAGAGCAGTACGTTTATTTTTTTTAATGCATGAGTTATTAGTCATTTCTGCAATACAAATATGACTGGCGAATAAAATACAATAAATGATTCTTCCCCCTGAATTACTTTGCTAACTGCTCATCTTACACGTGTCAATTGTTGACATGTTACACATCAAACACTAAAAGCACACAAATCTTTTTGTATACACTTTTATTGTTAGAAAGATTACTAGAAAGATGCTACAGAGCTTTTTAAACATAGTTATTAAATGTACTGGCTGATACATAGGTAATAAATACAAAAAATACCAAGTATAATAAAAACATTGATTACAAAATTACACTTTGTGCCATCAGTAGCCATACTGTTATGCCGATGATACAATTTTGTATGCCTCAGCGCCCTCTATAGATCAAGCAGTTTCAAACCTTCAACATGCTTTTGATTGTGTACAGGATTCCCTAAAGTCCCTCAAATTGATGCTGAATGAGTCTAAGACTAAATTCATGATTTTCTCCAATGGTAGAAATAATGTCCCCTCCACCCATAGGATATGCACCCGTTCTGGGACTAATATTGAGCAAGTTCCTTGCTATAAATACCTAGGTATCTGGCTAGATGATAGGCTGTCATTTAAATCACATGTTCTTGACCTAGCTAAGAAGGTTAAAATTAAACTGGGTGCTCTTTATAGAATAAGATCTTGTTTTACTTTTGAAAACCGAATGGAAATAGTGCAATCAACAATTTTGTCAGTTCTTGACTATGGTGACATTGTTTACATGTATGCTGCACCCTCTACCTTAAAACTCCTGGACTCTGTTTACCATAGTGCTATTCGCTTTGTTACAGGAGACGCTTTCAGGACCCACCACTGTAACTTATACAAGAATGTTGGTTGGTCCCCTCTAGCAGACAGGAGGGAAAAACACTGTCTTTTATTTGTTTATAAAGCCTTAGTGGGAAAACTGCCTAATTATCTCATGTCACTTTTAAAATTAAAATCCATCTGTCATAATACACGGTCACAGAGCCTCATCTCCCTTGAAATCCCCCTTACAAAAACTAATATAGGTAAAATAGCTTTTAAGTTCTTTGCTTCCCATAAATGGAACACTATTCAAGTGGAGTTGAAATTAACCAAGTATTTGTCTGTCAACCAATTTAAGAGCCTTTTAGATAATAAGGATGTGCCTCAATGCTGTTGTTTTGAATGATTCTCTGATTTAATTTTTTTACTTTATGTTATTTTATTTATTTATTTTTTATGCTTAATTTCTGAGTTGTTTGGTGTGTTTTTTTTTTAAATGTATTTTGTCTGTTTCGTTTTGTTGTGGTTTGTTTATGTATTGTTCTTCTGTACTATGTGGCCTCAATCAGGGCATTGCTGCAAAAGAGCCCTGTGCTCAGTCAATTTCTCCCTGAATAAACAATGATGAATGAATATGTTATTTATGTTTCACATACTGTTTGTACATTGTTTGACTTGGTGGAATTTTAAATAAAGCCTGTGACACTCACGGAAGGTTTCTGCTTTCACCGGCTTTGCAGTGCACTCGCCCTTCTTATATTTTTGGAAGTTCACCAGCTGAACTTGTTGCTTGGGGACGCCCAGCATTTTCATTAAAATGCAAGGCTGCCAGGTAGAGTCTTTGGGGAGAAAATAATACTTATAAGAGCATGTGTGTATGCGTGTATAATAGTTTGTATAATACATAATAGGTATACATTTCTTTGAAAAAATGATCGTACTGTTACCTGCATAACATTCCAAGAAAAGGAAAGACTACGTTTTTGGGCGCAAAACGCAGAATGACGCTGTGGAATAACTCCAACGAAGAGGTCTGGTAGTGAGGGCTCAGCTTCCCCACATCTTTTAGAACCCTCTTGTTAGTTAACACATTCTCTAATCTGCAGAAGGCTGGTGTCCCTGTAAAAAAAAGGGGGAAAAACATAACTACAGATTCAAAGTGATTATGGCATTGGTTATTTGGTTTGTACTATATATATACAGGTGCATCTCAATAAATTAGAATATCATCAAAAAGTTGATTTATTTCAGTAATTCGATTTAAAAAGTGAAACTCATATATTATATAGATTCATTACACACAGACTGATATATTTTAAGTGTTTATTTCTTTTAATTTTGATGATTATAACTGACAGCTAATGAAAACCCCAAATTCAGTATCTCAGAAAATTAGAATATTACTTAAGACCAATAAAAAAAAAGGATTTTTAACACAGAAATGTTGGACTACTGAAAAGTATGAACATGTACAGCACTCAATACTTGGTCGGGGCTCCTTTTGCATGAATTACTGCAGCAATGCGGCGTGGCATGGAGGCGGTCAGTCTGTGGCACTGCTGAGGTGTTATGGAAGCCCAGGTTGCTCTGATTTTCAGCTTCAGCTTTTCTGCGTTGTTGGGTCTGGTGTCTCGCATCTTCCTTTTCACAATACCCCATAGATTCTCTATGGGGTTTAGGTCAGGCGAGTTTTCTGGCCAATCAAGCACAGGGATACCATGGTCCTTAAACCAGGTACTGGTACCTTTGGAATTGTGTGCAGGTGCCAAGTCCTGCTGGAAAATGAAATCCGCATCTCCATAAAGCTGGTCAGCAGAGGGAAGCATGAAGTGCTCTAGAACTTCCTGGTAGACAGCTGCGCTGACCTTGGACCTGAGAAAACACAGTGGACCAACACCAGCAAATGACATGGCACCCCAAACCATCACTGACTGTGGAAACTTTACACTGGACCTCAAGCAAATTGGATTCTGTGCCTCTCCTCTCTTCCTCCAGACTCTGGGACCTTGATTTCCAAATGAAATGCAAAATTTACTTTCATCTGAAAAGAGAACTTTGGATCACTGAGCAACAGTCCAGTCCTTTTTGTCCTTAGCCCAGGTAAGACGCCTCTGACGTTGTCTCTGGTTCAAGAGTGGCTTGACACAAGGAATGCGACAATTGAAGCCCATGTCCTGGATACGTCTGTGCGTGGTGGCTCTTGAAGCACTGACTTCAGCTGCAGTCCACTCCTTGTGAATCTCCCCCGAATTATTGAATGGGCTTCGTTTCACAATCCTCTCAAGGCTGCGGTTATCCCTGTTGCTTGTGCACCTTTTTCTACCACATTTTTTCCTTCCATTCAACTTTCCATTAATGTGCTTGGATACAGCACTCGGTGAACAGCCAGCTTCTTTAGCAATGACCTTTTGTGTCTTACCCTCCTTGTGCAGGGTGTCAATGATCGTCTTCTGGACAACTGTCAAGTCAGTAGTCTTCCCCATGATTGTGTAGCCTATTGAACTAGACTGAGAGATTATTTAAAGGCTCAGGAAACCTTTGCAGATGTTTTGAGTTAATTAGCTGATTAGAATGTGACACCATGAGTCACAATATTCTAATTTTCTGAGATACTGAATTTTGGGTTTTCATTAGGTGTCAGTTAAAATCATCAAAATTAAAAGAAATAAACACTTGAAATATATCAGTCTGTGTGTAATGAATCTATATAATATATGAGTTTCACTTTTTGAATCAAATTACTGAAATAAATCAACTTTTTGATGATATTCTAATTTATTGAGATGCACCTGTATATATATATATACACACTCACAACACACACATATATGTACTATACACATATAGTACATATATGTACATACACATATAGTATATATATAGTACATGTATATAAACACAAGCCTTACATTTACAATGCAAATTGGGCAAACATACCTGCTGTCAACCATTTGCTCTTGTCAACAGGAGGGCTAATTGCCTTGAATCATATATGCAGACGGACTATTAACACCTCTCCCCACCCCAATCCAAAGCCCTTTTAAAAGGGAATCTTTTTTGGATGAGAACTATTTCTCATAAAGAGAATATATACTTCGACACGAATTCCACTCCATAGATATCCAAACGAACTATCTACGGCAGTGGTCACCAAACTTTTTTGGCCAAAGATCACAAACTCTGCCTTGGTGACAGGCAAGATCTACCTATTGAGGCGTTGAGAGAAAAAGACTGTCCAGACTGTACTTACAACTTAACTTTTTATTTAGCCTAATTGTAATTGAGTGAAATTAAACACTTTGTTCCAGCTTTCAAATTGATGTTACCAAGAACACACTAAATCACTTAATTTCAGTGCAACATAAAAAGGAAAATATTTGTTAACCGCACACAATATGAACAAGAAAAAACACATTTGCAATCAGCAGGCTGGATATGAACTGCTTTATTTATCAACTGAAGTTACAACACAACACTGACAATCTTTGTTTTCAGATCATTTGACAATTGTTTTGAGGCCCCCATGTTGCCACTCTTCAGAGGAGAATCAAGGAGAAGCACATCTTGCAATTGGCTACCTTAGATAGTTTTTCTAATGATTGAATGCACCTTTCTATGGAATTGAAGGCTTAACAAGCTAATCAGACTAATTATGTGTTGCAATTATTCAGTATTGAGTAGTTACAGGTATTCAAATCATGAAAATGATTAGGGTGCCTAAATATTTGCACAGCCTATTTTTCACATTTGATTTCATTTCAAATACTGCTACACTAAATATCTTTGTCTGGAAAACACCCCAGTACTCAGTGTTAAATAGAAAATGAATAATATACTACTGTGATCTTTTTTTTGGAGAAGACAGAGTAAATTATCATGCAGCCTCAGAGGGTGCCAAAACTTTTAATACGACAGTATGCGTGCTTATTAATATTTCGAAAACCAACACGGTAATTGGAATGAAGTGGGAGTGGCCGATAACTAACATAAGCGCAAACGTACTCATGTAACGTCACCTTTAACATTAATATTAATATTTAGAAACACGTTGCAGTGTTAAACGAGTCGTAGAAGTTAAAATAGACAAATATCTGTCTCGAAAACCGTTAATTTGGGTAAGCTAATACATAACGTTAATCTATAAATAGACTTAGGATATCGGTTTATTTAACAAACTGGCCGATAACCGAGATAACAACGACATCCAAGAGAGCTCGAGGATGTTATGCACGCGAGTTGAGCCTAGTTGCGAGCTGTCAGACGAGCTTTCAGAATGTTGGAAATCTCTCTACATTGGTCAGACATTCTGCAACTTTACCCAGTCCGACTGAACATGTTGAACTCTTCCGACAATGACCAACAAACACCAACTGCTGGCGCACACTGACCCAACTGTTGGTGTTTGTTGGAGAATGTTGGCGTTTGTCGGGGCAGTGTGCAAGCTGCTTTAGAAGGGGCATTTAGTGGGAAGGCCTACATTTGTGAGAAATCGTTGGTGATTACGTTCATATCAACTCTACGGACATCCTCAGATTTAAATAGCTGGTGTTCATTAATCAGGCGGAGATGTTTTCTGACGTTGGTCTTCCGAAGTCCGTTAGAAAACATTTCAGAAGACACTTCAGAACATGTTCAATTTTTTTTTTTTTTTTTCTGTATTTACAGTTTTTCTCAATTGCTAACACACATTTTTTGAAAGCATGCCTCGTTTCCTCAAAACTCTAAACACAAATCCCAAAACCACTCACACAAAATGCAAAACCCTTTATACATCCTGCAAAAGGCAACTTTGCTTTCAAAACAGTGTTATGTCACCTCAAAAGGGTACTTTGTTTTCTAATGACAAACACAGCCCATTATATGAGTAGACATTCTAAGCATCGATTGAACACTGATGTGCTCAATGGAAAACACTACTATGAAATGGGAAAACACCAGTATGAAGGCCTTATCAGGAACATTATGTTACTATACGCTTACTCCTGTAGTAAAATATAACTGTATAATGTTTTTACGCAAATATAAAACAACACACAAATATACAGTAACAACTAAAATATTTCTTTATTTTTTCCAAAAGTGCTGTAGCCTATACATCACAGCAAACACAAATGAATGTGTAAATGATTTGCACAGAACAAACAATAGGATATAGGCCAGTACAGTCAACAAAAAAAAGAAAGAAAAATGTAAAATAAAAAAGGACAAAAAACTACTGCATCCTGTTCAAGACAATATTGACAATGTGCTATCAGAAATAGACCTACACAGTGTTGTGAATGTTGTTGCATTTTGTGTGAGTGGTTTAGGGATTTGTGTTTAGAGTTTTGAGAAAACGAGGCATGCTTCATGTGTGTAAGCAATCGAGAAAAACTGTAACATTGGATTGGATTGCAATACAGTACAGTAATGTGTCAGTGCTGATAGGACGCAATCAGTTGTGGAAATGTATATGACTTGCACATAGTCATAGCATAACTGTTTGACTGTCGGAGTTTCTGACAAAAGGCACCCTGTACACCTGCTTTATTCTCAAGGTGTTCCGCCTTAGAACACAGTCCACTGTGGCTAGGCTCACTGTATTGATGTTTAGGAATTAGTCTTGGTCATCAATGGTTGCACTTTGTATTTGTTTACGTAATTTTACAGATACAGTACAATGGAAAATACAAGAATACTATACTCCTGATAAGGCATTCAAACTAGTGTTTTCCTGTCATAGTAGTGTTTCTTACCTATTCCCTCTTCTGAATGTCCGGAGAATGGATGCAACTGAGAAGCGGCTTATATTTGGTTGAACCCTCCGGCCAGCCTCCTGCATGGTCAAACCATGGTTGACCACAGGGTTGACCACAGTGGCCCGAATCTCATCAGAGATAATGGCTCTCCTTCTTGCTCTTTCTCTTCATCCTCTTCCTCCTCCTCCTCCTCCTCTTACTCTCACTCCTCTGCCTTTCTGATCACCTCTCACTTCAATGTTGCCATCAATTGTTCTCCAAACCAGGAGCTAACCTGTGGCCATCATATTGCTAAAGCTTTGATTTCAAATTGCACAACAGCCTTGGAAATGGAAGTTTTGCCAATTGAATAGCAGTGTGTTCTGTCTGAACACAAGGAGGTTTTGGCATTGATGAAGTGTGCAAAGTAGAGAGGATGGTGTTTAGTGTTTTGAAGAAAGTGTGGTTAACAATTGAAATTTGTGTCTAAAGCAGATAATTGTGTGTTGTGAGTTGAAGAAAGTGCGGTTAACAATTGAAATCTGTGTCTAAAGCACATAATTGTGCTTATAGTTTAGCAGAATTGGTTTAGGGAGTTGGCACATGAGTTACAGGTTGTGGTCATTGTGCCATAAGTTCCAGTTTTTGAATGTAATCAATCGAGAAAAACTGTAAAAAAAATTATATTTTTTGGAGATCGACAGGGAAGGTCTTCGAGATCGACACGTCGATCGCGATCGACAGGTTGGCGACCTCTGATCTACGGTATAAGTAAGCATAGATCAAATAGGCTAGCTTAACTGTTCACACAAAATGCGTTAGCCACATATTGGCTCCTACACAGTACAACATGCTAATGTCGCTAACTTTTACACAAAGCCTATCATTTCACGAGACTAGATCTTACACGCGAATGGTAAAGTTATTGTTAGATTAAATTAGATACAAGTACACATTTCCCCAAAACGCAACAATGGTTTAATCCCCCAAGCCCTCTAACATTGGCAAAGTCGCTAACCGCCCACACTATTTACTCTACGGTCAAAATATATTTTTTTAAAGATACTTACAATTACCTCGTCTGTACTGCATCGAGTAGATGGCACCGATCCCGCTTGCAAGGTCAATCTTGTTGCCAGTCCAGCGTTATATTGGCCCAGATTGGTAAAACAGTCCAATTCAAAATGGCATGCGCACACCAACAGACTTTTGCCAATTCTTTCCGGAACATTACAATTAAATATGAATTCAATCCATTTCACTCTTGTCTCTGAGGCTGGGAGATTATGTACAGATCTGTGCTGACTTGTGCAGCCGACCACAGCACATCTTGAGGGCTTCATTTGCTCCATGCTGATAGCTAGCTTTCCCAAGTGTATCTGAAGTTTTCAAAAATGAAGTGAAATGCATTGGCAAATCTATAAGTGAGTGTGGGGGGGGGGGCAGGGCCATGTAAGAGAGACGCCCATATCATTGTGACGAGAGACTGTTAAGGAAGCTCATTGGCAGTCACTCAAGCATGACGTTTCTGACGTACAAGAACCATATCAAATCGCGGGAGAGTTTTTGGGTCGGTAGACATGCCAGATACCCAAATTAACGTGTAGAAGCACTAAAAAAGTGGAATTTTCATAATATGTCCCCTTTAACATAGGCGGCAGGGATCAGAGATCCCACGCCCGTAGGAAACCACCCTGGGATGGTTCATGTGCAACATAACACGTAGACACCAATGAACACACTCATCATTATATCGTTCTCAGGCCAGGGGATTCAGAGATCGCCTGCCTGTAGAACCCCATGTAGAAAACTAGGTTCAGCCACATCTAACATATAGAATCTAATGAAAGTGTGGCGAGAACTTGTCAGGGAAAAGACCCTCAACAGTTAGTTAGCAGGTTAAAAACACTACCCAGCATGTAAGTGAACTGGACGGTTTTCGAACGGGCCCCGACGGAGACAGACACCTTAAGTCTGTCTGACGTGCCATGCTGAAAACAAGTCCTTTTATTCAAACAATGTTTACACAGTATGACAGTCAAGACGCTGGATGCACTTAGGATACCTTCAGCTCAGCTGAATTCTACTTCTGCTTAGCAACGAGTCATTTCACAACCCGCTCTCTCCTTCTTATCTTATGTAAACATATACGTGAGGTTTCTGGGTTAACATTCTTGACTCTGCTAATTGTCTTCCAAAGTCCAATCTACATGGAGAAGCAGGGCACACAGCATTTTGGAAAAAACCTTAAAACAAAAGACATTCATGATAAAATATACTAATAATTTCTTTAACAGAACTCCAGCTTGCAGCTTTGCAAATATCTTCCACTGAGACTCCCTTTAGTAAGGCCCAGGAAGACGAGACCCCCCGCGCAGAGTGCGCATGCAACTACTAACTAACTAAAGACAAGATCTTATAAGACAACACGATAGCCTCTACTATCCAACGAGAGAGGCTCGGTTTTGATAGAGGTCTGCCTTTTGCACGTGCACCAAAGCACACAAATAACTGATCTGATTGTCTGAAAGCCTCAGTGCGCTCTACATAACAGCGGAGAGCGCGTACTGGACAGAGCTTATTCAAACGTTCCTCCTCTGCTGACGCAAAAGGAGGAGGCGAGAAAACTGCTAATTCAATCACCTGATTGCGGAATGGGGTTGCCACCACTTTAGGTGTGTAAGCAGCATTAGGTCGCATAACCACTCTGTCACCAGCGATCCGGAACTGAAGGCACGATGGGTTGACGGACAGGGCTTGCATGTCACCAACGCGCTTTGCTGACGTTAACGCCAGTAGCAGCGCGGCCTTTAAAGAGACAAACTGTATGTCCACCGTCTCCAGGGGCTCGAATGGAGGCCCTGTGAGAGCACGTAACACAACCAGCAGATCCCAAGAGGGTAAGAGGTGCCTCTCTGGCACCCTGAGCCGTATCACCCCCGCCATAAAGCGTGACGCTAGCGGGTGACTGCCAGGAGAACTGCCATTAATGCCTGCGTGGCAGGCTGAAATGGCTGCCAGGTACACCTTGAGAGTGGAAGCCGCCTTCCCCTCATCAAACAGCTGCTGTAGGAATTCTAGTGTGACGCCCAGCGCGCAGCTAATGGGGTCATGCTGACGCGCAGCGCACCACCGTTCGAAACTGCGCCACTTTAGCGTATACAGAGCCCGTGTTGACACTGCTCGGGCACTCTGTATCGTAGCCACCACCGTGTCCGATAAGCCTGACGCTAGGAGCCTGCACCTTTCAGGTGCCAGGCCCTGAGACGCCACAGCTCCGGATGGGGGTGCCACACTGTCCTGTGCGCCTGCGTTAGGAGGTCTCTCCGTAGAGGCAGCTCCCAGGGCTGTTGCACTGACATATTGAATAGATCCGCTGCCCACGGCTGGTTGGGCCAGTGGGGGGCTATCAATAACAATTCTCTGCCCTCGTCCGCTACTTTTCTCAGCAACTGCTGGAGGAGCGGAATCGGGGGGAAAATCGTATAGGCGTAGGTTTGGCCACTGGTGGCCCAGCGCGTCTATGCCTAATGGGGGGTTGGTGCCCCCTAGCGAGAACCAGAGAGGGCAGCAGGTGTTTGTTTGGTGCCTGTTTGCAAACAGGTCCACCTGCGCCCTGAAAAAAAAAAATCACCTCGACAACAGGTCCGCCCCGTAGTTGAGGTGACCTGGAATATGAACTGCCCTGAGGGAACGGACGTGAACCGCTGCCCACAGGAGCAGGCGGTTCGCCCAATGGTGCAGTGACGGAGAGCGCACTCCGCCTTGATGGTTTATATACGCCAAGGCCGCAGTGTTGTCCGTCCTCACTAACACATGCTGACCACTCAGTCTGGGCAGAAAGTGTCGTAGAGCCAGGACTACTGTCCGCAGTTCTAACACATTTATATGAGACGCAGCCTCTGTCGCAGACCAGAGACCGTTCACACCTCTCCCCTCGCAGACCGCACCCCACCCCTTGGTGGAGGCGTCTGTGGTTACTACTACGCGGCGCGTCACTATGCCCATAGTGCCTGACGCCGCGAGGAACCAGGGGGCTCTCCAGATTGCCAGGGCTCTCCTGCATCTGGAGGACACTGTTACCCTGCGGTATCTGTCTGTGACTGCGTTGAGCCTCAGAGACAGGTACCACATTTGGAACTGCCGCATACGCAACATCCCCAGCGGGAGAGCGATTGCGGCCGATGCCATCATTCCCAACAGGCGTTGGCAGCACAGCGACGAGACTGACTGTCCTAGTCGGAACTGGCGCACACATGTTTTGATGGCATTTTTTCGTTCTCGAGACAGCCTGACCACCATGGAGGTGGAGTCTAGAACCATGCCTAGGAAATGCGTAGTCTGGCTTGGGCACAGAACGCTTTTTTCCTTGTTTATTACAAAGCCCAGCCGATGCAGGTGTGCCACCACTAGATGGCCATCTTGCACCGCTGCGGCCCTTGAATGAGCAGCTACTAACCAATCGTCCAAATAATTGAATAAGCGCAGACCGCGTAGTCGTAATGGGGCGATGGCTGCTTCTACGCACTTTGTGAAAACCCTCGGTGCCAAACTAGGCCGAACGGGAGTGCGTTGAATTGGTACGCTATTCCTCCGAACGCAAACCTCAGAAATCTTCTTTGTCTGTGGTGGATCGGAACGTGGAAATATGCGTCTTTTAAGTCTATCGTGATAAACCAATCGTTTGGTCTTATGAACTGCACTAGCCGGCGTGGGGTCAGCATTCTGAACTTTAGCGGCATGAGTGCTTTGTTCAACACACGTAGATCTAGTATTGGCCGGTAATTCCCGTCCTTTTTGGGGACCAGGAAGTAACGGCTGTAGAAGCTGCGCCTTGGGCCGGGCGCGCAGCTGGCTGCTGCTGGGCTGCAGGCTGAGCGGGCGGGCGGAAGGGGTGTCTCTGCAAGCCTCGTCTGGTGGGCATCTTTGCCGGAGGGGCTGGCGAGCGGAACCCGCTTCGTTTCTGGCCCTGGGTGGGCATAGTGTGTCCCGATGAGTACTGCTCGCCCGACCCGCTAGAGCGAGGCATCCAAGCCTGGAATACCTCCCTGCTCTTCTGCTGCTCCTCGAACTTGGCAGCCATTGTGTCGACTGCCTTGCCGAAGACGCCCTGGACACAGACCGGGGCGTCGAGGAGCGGTGCCTTCTCCCTGTCTGTCAGCTTGGCCAGCGACAGCCACAGGGACCTCTGGGTAGCCACCGCCGTACCCATCACCCTCCCCAGGGCCTGAGAGGTGCACCTGGTGAGCCGGAGGGAGAGGTCCGTCGCCCGACGGAGCTCCACCACCGACGGGTGATCCTCCCTCAGCGATGAGGCCAGCTCCGTCAGGAGCTTAGCCTGATAACGCTGCAGCAGCGCCGCCGTATTGGTCGTGCAGGCAGCCTGCCCTGCAGCCAAGTAGGCTTTCTCAGCCAGAGCCGCCTGGTGCCTGGCCACTTGCGTGGGCAGGAGGGGCTTCTGGCCGAGGCGCATCGTGGGGGAGGCGGGCGAGAGGTAGCCCGCCACTGCATCCTCGACCTGAGGGAAGGAGAGGTAGCCACTCTCCCTAGCCCTGTCGAGGTGCATATATGGGGAGAACCCCGGCACTGGGGCACGGCCCGAGTAGGGGGTCGCCCACGTCGCCTGCAGCTCCTCATGGACCTCCGCAAAGAAGGGGAGGGCACTAGGAGCTGGTGCGGCGAGGCCAGCGTAAAACTCCCCGTCCAGCAGCGAGGTCCGCACGCTGGGAGGGGGAGGGAGAGGGAGCCCGAGGCAGCTGGCTGCTCTCAGCGCAACCTCGTGGAGGCAGGCCACGCACCGACGGTGGCGGTCGCCCTTGACCCGCACATGCCCACAGTCGGGGTACTGCCTTGACATCTTTGTTCTGAAATTAGAAGAAAGTATTAATACACAAGCACACTATTAGCAACGTACACGTTGGTTAGCAAAGCTAGCAGGCTAGTCAGAAACTTAGCCAGCTAGTTAGCTAGGATAGTGGCTCTACTTCCAAAAATCAGTTGAGTCAACGAATTTTGCAGCGCCCTGAGCTAGTGAGGGTAAAAGAACCCGAATAACTCACCAACTCGTAGAGAGCAAAAGCACACAAAACTCCTTGACCTGGTAACGTAGAGGATATTACTCGGAGCTGGGGCTTCGTCTTGCGAAGTTTTCAAAGAGGATATATTCGTATTGCGCTGCTGAATTTATAAGCTCCTGAGGGGGCGGGCTCAGGAGAGAGTGCGGACGAATCGCAGCCTTTCAGGCTTGGATTTCGGTCCATGACTGAGGTCATGTACCATTCTGTTATATCGCAGTCAACTGCGATAAGGAATATATTAACATTGTTTATAATGTTATTGTTGTGTGTAACACGGTGATTTTAGCATAACAAACTAGCTGGTTAACTTATTTGACATAAGTTATTGGAAATTATAAGATTGCCCTCTTTACAACTACCACCATGGATAGCTTGCTCATCGATTGTAAACAAGTGACTACGGCTAACACGTTAAATTAGATGATGACAACAGTGCCAGCTTGCTTATTTTCAAAGAGGATATATTCGTATTGCGCTGCTGAATTTATAAGCTCCTGAGGGGGCGGGCTCAGGAGAGAGTGCGGACGAATCGCAGCCTTTCAGGCGTGAATGGATAAATGCTTGGATTTCGGTCCATGACTGAGGTCATGTACCATTCTGTTATATCGCAGTCAACTGCGATAAGGAATATATTAACATTGTTTATAATGTTATTGTTGTGTGTAACACGGTGATTTTAGCATAACAAACTAGCTGGTTAACTTATTTGACATAAGTTATTGGAAATTATAAGATTGCCCTCTTTACAACTACCACCATGGATAGCTTGCTCATCGATTGTAAACAAGTGACTACGGCTAACACGTTAAATTAGATGATGACAACAGTGCCAGCTTGCTTATTTTACCAGATCATAACGGCCTCTATTTTGGACATTTATCTACCTAACGTTAGCTAGGCTAGCTTGTAGGGAGCGTTACCTCATCTGTGAAAAGCAAGCTAACATTGGCCAAGTCAACGCCACAACTTACCTTCGTATCACTGTCACCAGTATTTTGATGCACCTTCCTCCAGACATCTTTTCTTTTTCTCCATGAGAAGCTCCACCTTTACGTTTTGGTGCCGATGACATGCTCTCACTCTCAAAAACGACTTTGTCTGCCAGCGAGTGACGCAAGTGTTGAGTAGGCAAGGCAGGGCAACTTTATTTATTTATTTATGCAACTAAATGTGCTTACATATACAATAACAGGAAAGAAAATAAAGAATTAAAATAAATAAAATAAAATGTAGGCTAGAGTGATTGACATTAAATAACACCTAAAACAAAGTTAGACTGACGGAAGAGATTAGATGAGTAAAAAAGATGGAAATGTCGTGTCTAAAATATACACACACGCGGTCCCATTTAAGCAGGAGTCGAACAGCAGATGGTGAATTCTTCAAGCAGGGTTTATTGAAGATCTTAAACCACAATAAGAGAAAGTTCTAGAATGTTTCTGTCTCCCTAGCGTCGCGGGCTACCATTTAAACCTCTTCTGACACTCCCACTTCAGCTTTGACTGGCTGACCCTGTATCCAATCACATCATTCACCCCTAACCTGACTCCATCCAATCAGAAAGCTTAAAATGTGTATCATGACCCATCCTCTACCCGGTGGGCCAAACCCCTTTTCCAACATCGTGTTTTAGAGTGTAATTATCTGACCTTCCTTCTGAATCATATTAAAATATCCCACAGAAACCATGGGCCTCATTTCGAACATGGTTCAGAAGAATTAAAGAAGGAATTTCTTCTGAACTGCACTAACGATGTTTTAGGGCATTCATGAAAGTTTTATCATCTGGGATTCGTTCTGAATTTAGACCACAATTAAGAACACATTTCAGAAGACTACTCGCCAGCAGTAGTATAAATATCAGTCGGTGATTTTCTTTATCTGGACATATTCGAGGAAATTATACATGTGCTGTAAAGCATAGAATGTAGTCGATGCCGGCGATGTTAGATAGAGGGCCGATTGGTGATGGAAGTGAGCCGGTATTTTGGACCATCCCAACCCCGTCGGCCCACCGGGGATTCCCCTTAGTTTATACTGCTGAGGAAGTAGGCGGACCATTATGCAAACTTAGTATGAATACCAAGTTAAAGCCTGAAGTCATGAAGCAATTCAAACAAACCAATAAAAATACAGCTACACAAACATTCAAAAGAGCGGCAGATATCTAGAATCATGAGAAATATCTTATGTGTGTGTCATATGAAGAGAGACCAGACACTAGGCTGTGTACTCACAAGAACACACACAACAGTAGAGCAGGATGGATGTATAACTCGCACACGCTTTTAAAGGGAAGGGTGTTCACTAAAACTACACACTGTACCTTTAAGGATTCAAAAAGAGGATTGCAAATGAATATAATGACAGAATGTTGAAAAAGAGTTTGCTAACAGCTTAGTTAAAGGACTTTTACAGAAGAAGGCCTTGTGTTCCATGTGTACTGCTTCAAAACTATGATCTGTATTGCTTTAATGTTTCACATTGAAGATATTTAAAAAAACTAATCTGATTTCTTCGTATGCTGTATTTGGTTACAAACAAAGATCAGATCAAATGTAAAAATAGGTTTTACAGAGCGACCTCACCAAATGTCAGAATACATCAGTTAGAAAACTAACTAGCTTCTATCAGTGCCAAATGCACTATTGGTGGTGTCTGCAAGGGGACGATTTAGGCTGTTAGTTCGCTTGCTAGGACAAGACAAAAACTCTCTAAACTAATTGATATTTAAGTGATCATGGAAGATAATAATAAGTAATAGCACCATAATTAGGAAGGAAAACTTATTGTTTGACATGATGCTGCTCTAGACCAAGAGCACTTCTGTGTTCTAAAATAATCTCTAGGCTGCACTGCTGAAGTACTGGAGTTCTACAGTGCAGAACAGAGTTTATACTGCTGAGGAAGTAGGCGGACCATTATGCAAATACAACCATTATGGGGATTCTATAAAAAAGGATCAGCACACCAAGACCTGTTTCATTTCTGCGTAGACGTTCAACTGACACTGAGAGAAAATGGGAGGTTTGTTATCTACCCTGTCATCTACCCTGTCATCTATCCTGTCATCTACCCTGTCATCTACCCTGAAATCTACCCTGTCATCTATCCTGAAATCTGCCCGGTCATCTATCCTACCTACCCCGTCTATTCCTACAGGTTTGTACTGATTTTAGTTTTAGTCTAGTCTAGTCTATCCCTGAAGGTAACAGTTTACTACTCACTGATGATTTTGGTTCATTTAGAGATTGAAGATTTATTTTCGCATAATGCTACACATTTGTTTAAAAATAAATTGTAGACATTCAGGAGCTTAACGCTCTTTTCAAATAACTGTTTCCTATATTTGTCTGTGTGAGTAGGTTGAGAGTATGATGTTTTAGCCATAGACATCCATAGCTATGAGAATACTGAGTATTCTTACTGTTCCAAAAGTCATAAGGTTACAACCATGTAGCAACATCTGAGGTAGACCTGGTTTGTTGTTCCATGGTTTAATAAAAATAACTTCTAAATGTGGAATTGGAGCAAATCTAACATCAAATCTAAATAACACTGCAACAGCTACTGCAACAGTTTAGCAACCTATAAAACATCTAATAGCAGCCCATGTATGACTGAGGTAAAGCCGATAAAGTGTGTATGTTGATATGATGATTGTTGTGTGTGTGTATATACAGCTCCGGAAAAAATTAAGAGACCACTTCAAAATTATCAGTTTTCTCTTGTTTGAATAAAATAATATATATATTTATATTACTGTGGTAAATCCGATACAGTGTGTATGTTGATATGATGTATATTGTGTGTGTGTGTGTATATACTGTATATATATATATATATATATATTACTGAGGTAAATGATGATACAGTGTGTATGTTGATATGATGTATGTTGTTTATAGGTGAACCCCTGAGAATCGTGCTGATTGGAAAGACTGGAGTGGGGAAGAGTGCTTCAGGAAACACCATTCTGGGGAAACCAGAGTTTATCTCACGGATGTCTGGTAAATCTATCACACATACTTGTGACAGAAAGAGTCTGATTAGTCCCAGAAAGATTGAGGTGATTGATACACCTGGTATTATAGACACTGAAAGAGCTCCAGGAGAGGTTGAAAATGAGATAGTGCAGTGCATTAAATACTCAACTCCAGGGCCCCACGCATTCCTGCTGGTGATTCAGGTGGGATATTTCTCTAAGGAGGAGCAGAATGCAGTCAGGGCCTTACAGGAGATCTTTGGGGAAGAGGCTGCAGACTACATGATGGTGCTGTTCACTCATGGCGATGACCTTGGGAGTAAGACTATCAATGACCATGTGTGCCATGGTGGCGCCAAACTGAAGGAAGTGATCCAGAGCTGTGGTGGACGATACCATGTATTTAACAACCACAGCAGTGACCGCACTCAAGTTGTTGAGCTAATAAAGAAAATAGATGAGATGGTGGCAGTAAATGGGGGAGGTCACTTCACTGAGGAGATGTACAAAGAGACACAGAGGGTCATGACAAAAAGAGCGCTAACCCATAGCTCACATGAGTTTGACAGGTATCATCCTTCCATACCTTGCCTGATGGCGAGGGTGGAGATATTTCAAAAGATTCTTTATGAGGACGACAAGACACAGAGGGTCGACAGAAAGAAGGGGATCAAATAGGTCAGACAGACCTGGATTCTGACTGAAGACTGAAGATAATCTGATCAAGTGATTCTGTAATATGGTAGGGCATCCTAAGTGGTTATTGAAAGGTATTGTGATATTGACTTAAGACCATGATAATCCACTTACTGAAAGATTATTCCCAGAAGTCTGACATTTTCATTGTTCTGCAATATCCAATGACATTTTTCATAGCTGATTTTTTTAATTGTTATTCATTTGACTTTGTAGAATATTTTATTGTATGAGTGTGTGTTTAATTACGTTGTTTAAGATAACTTGTTGATGGTGAATCAGGTGGTGTTTTGGTATCCAAATGTTCCAATTAGCTAATGATGATTGTGAAATATCTTAAAGGGATTATAGTTTACTTGTTTGAGACGAGTGTCTCATATGTAACAAATATTTAATTCTGTATTTAGGATTACTTTAATCTTTTTTGTCTATGTAATGCATTTTCTTCCATGTATATTGAATTCTTTAAAAACAAACTTTTTCTCTCAGCGCTTCTTTTCACTGTCAATAGCACATCCAGCTTCATCATGTAGCATGTCACTGTGACTAAAGTAAACTCTCATTGGTCCAGCTTCATCATGTAGCATGTCACTGTGACTAAAGTAAACTCTCATTGGTCCAGCTTCATCATGTAGCATGCAATGCCGCTGCTAGCCATTTTGGTGCCCTAAACATAACTCCTTTATGATGAAACTGTAACATGCAGAGGCCTTCAGCTATGACATTTATTTTTTTGAAATATGAGTCTGTGTATGCTTGACCTCAACAGGAAGTCAGCTTGCTGCAAGACTACCTTGCTGAAAGTGTTGCCTAGCAACAAGTGCAAGAGACAGGAAAAGGGCCTCGCTTCCAACGTGTACGTGTGAGTGCCTCGTCGTCTTGAGTGAACCGTTGGTGGTTAGACACAGATGCTTTCAAGAAAAGCACCTCTGTTAAGCTACTGGATCTTCCTATCACGGAGCCACTGCACGTGTGCAAGTAACTGATAGGCTGTGACTAAAACAAAATGAAATAAAACTATCCATACACTCATTATGAGTTAGTTCTTAAAGGTATAGTGTGTAATTGCAACCAGCTGAATACCCTTTACAAGCGTGTGTGAGTACCTACGGTGGCCGTCAAATGCCACTTAACCAAAAGATCTCAAGTCACACTTCTTGATAAGAGGTGTATCCTGCACTCCTGTGTGCTCCCAGATACAATAGATAACTGGGTGTATCTGGGAGTTTGCAGTCCTGTCACACATGCCTGGAGCCTTTAGTTGTCATGGTGAATAATCTCCTGAGAGTTCTTGCAAGGGAACATTTGGATTTCACACCTTCAGGTCACCTGGTATTCTCCAATTGGTCAAAAGTCTTATCTTGGATTGGTGACACAATATCTTGCCCCTCCTCCTCCTCCCCATTGGTCCTGCATGATTCGCTGTTTATTATTATTATTATTATTATTATTGCTATTAGTGTTGTGTTCCTGATGGCTAGGTTACAGTTCAATGATAATCACCTTGGTGACCCTCCCCTTGGTGACACTCACCATACCCCCCTACCATAAAGTTGTCCCCCCTCAACAGTCATTGTAAATACAATTCTACACGGACATGTCCTCTTTTCGAGACCTAAAAAAATGCGTCCGGCAGGGATTCTAAAATCGGATTTTTGTATTCCTCAGTGTATTTTAAAAACGAGTTATTACGTCCCTGCATGTGAGAAAAAGATGGCAAAACTGACAAAACGGGGGGAGGGGGCGGGGTCATCTGCATGTGAAAAAGATGGCAAAACTTTGTCGCGGGGGGAGGGGGCAGGGTCATCTGCAATTTTGTTGTCCCCCCCAGGAATTACTCTCTGAAATTTGACTGTGTATTGTCCCCCCCTACAACGAAAGGGGATCTCCGCCCCTGTATCTACACATAGTTCACAAGGGCTCTGCTTGGTGTTATACATTTAATTTCTCATTTCAAAATGATTGTAAAATATAAAGAACACATGGACACACTACTGTGGTTCTGTATAGTTTGGACACAATCATGTGGTTCTGAAAGGCCTAGATACAAGTACATGCTTATGTGTGTGTGAATGTGATGTGTGTGTATGTGAGTGTGTGCGTATGTGTGTATATGACTGATAACATGATGAATTATATTAGTATACCCCAGTTAAGGACAATGCTACACTAGTTTGGCTAAAGCCCCGATGGGAAATGGACCCTGACAGCTCACACACAGACACACACACACACACAGAGGGATAGAGATTACTCCAGTGCCAGTGAGGCACGTAGACCTGACCCCAAACCACAAAAACAAATGGTTTCATTTTATTCTCTGTACGAACTACACCTTGGCTTTAAAAGAGTCATGTGATATGAAGAGAACAGGTCATCATGTCGGCCATCTTGTGATATGAAGAGAACAGTCCACCACAGGGGCGGTTTTTCCTACAGGCGGTATAGGCGGTCGCCTAGGGCGCCACTCAGAGGGGGGCGCAAAAAACTGCGCCCAGCAAAAAAAAAAAAAAAAGAATTGTGGGGGTTTTTTTGCGCCCCCTTCTATATCTCCAACCAATATTTTGACATAAAAAAAAAAATCTAACATTAGGGTAAAATGAGCCAAAAATCGAAAACGGAAGGGGTACGTACGTCCTTGTTGTTGTCAGAACATGCAAGCACAGTGAGGCGTTTGGTTAGAGTGTGTGTGTGTTCAAGAAACTTTGAAGAACAAAATAATGAAGAGGCAAAAGCCATCCGGGGCGCAATTTAGGAAGAAAAGAAAGGAAGAAGAAAAGAAACGTGCCAAGGAGAAAGGTAAATCCTTAAATCCTGTTCTAGCCTAGAATGAATTCCAGATAAGAAAACGTTCACGAATGCGCGAATTGCCCGCAGCACTTTAGTGGATCCTCCTGTAGTCATTCAGGATGAGATCCCATCTGGACAGAGACTGAGAACACAGCAGCCCGTGAGAAAAGACAAAAACATGAGTGTGAATATGTATGACAGGGCACAGAGGGAAAGTAGTAAGACAATAAATGTTTCTGACCTGCTGGTTGGTGAGGGCCAGAGAGAGCTGGTGCCTCAGCTCCACCAGATACTCTGCCATGCTGTCAACTCGGTCCATACCTGGCACCCCAGAGTCATCCACAGCCTGAGAAAGAAAAAAAAACATAAAAACTGATGAGTGACAAATTTAGTAAACAGATGTGGGACAAAAAGCAGATACAGTGATTTTACTTCTTTACACACAAGTATGAATTTACATAACCCAGACTCATCAGGAGAGGCTGGGACACCTGTGTGCAGCATGGAGGCAGCAGCAGTCAGGTCCCCCACCCACCAGTTCCTGCAGCAGCCGCTCAATAAGGCTGATGGCGGCCTCCACGCCGCATGTCCTCCTGCAGCAGTACTGGCTCAACTCCCTCCTACTTATTCTCCTGTCCACCAGAAGATCAGTAAGGGCTAGCACCCCTTCCTGCCTGAGCTGCTCCCTCGTCATCTGCCGCAACAGAGCGAGGTCCCCTGCATCCCACTCAAAGGGGCATGCAGACAGGCAGCCCATGAAGGTGTGGTAGAGCATCGGTGGTGGTGCTCCCGACAGCCAGCCT
Organism: Clupea harengus; assembly: GCF_900700415.2. Lineage (NCBI taxonomy): Eukaryota > Metazoa > Chordata > Actinopteri > Clupeiformes > Clupeidae > Clupea > Clupea harengus. The sequence goes on along the minus strand of NW_024879599.1, from coordinate 28,029 downwards.
CCTCATGAAGTGCCAGGTGTACCTGGTCTGCAGCTTACTCGCCCCCTCACTCACGCAGCGGCCACAGTCCACGTATAGCAGGACTGGGGGTGGAACAGCTGCTTGGTGGTACCGCTCCATCACTCCATCCTGTCCAGTCCCAGCCCCTCCTGCACTGTCACGACACTGGTCAGGATCTAACCAACCTCGTTGCCAATGGAGGTCACCCAAAGAGCTGTCCCCCTGCCACGGCCAGTCAGCTCCTTTGTGATCTGACAGTGATGTTTAATATTACGCACTTTTTTTTCCTACAGCAGTAAGTGTATGTAGATTAAATGCACAGCACACATTTATAATAGCTGCTTATAATTTAAATCAATGTTATTAGCTAACTAACTAGAACCATACAACAGGTACAATAAGCAAATAGGTACAGTAGTCAACAAGTAAACACTGAATATGAGCAGTGGTGGAGGAAGTACTGAAGTTTAGTACTTAAGTAAAAGTAAAAGTAAAAGTACCCAGGAAAATTAAAGTAAAAGTACTACATCAACAATCCTACTTAAGTAAAAGTAAAAAGTACTTACTTTTAAATTTACTTTAAGTATTAAAAGTAAAAGTACTCACGCAATGGGTTGTCTCTCAATGTCTAGGCTGTGCCATTTTGATAAAGAAATAGCTACTGGTAATAAATGCCTCTACAGATGTCACTACTAGTAATAATTATAAGCAACAACATTTGTTAATTGGAAAGGTTGGTGTACTTATTGTGCCTACCATCTGTAATACTGTTCACACTATATCTTACAATTCTGCGGATGACAAGTTATCTACCAGGGATTATTTGCAAAGTTAATACCATTAAGCCAAACCAATAAAGACACCATGTGATATCTTTAAATCTTTTATTTAATTGTAAACGTGTAAAAAAGGGAAACATGGAACATGAAAAACAAATGTGATTGTAAAACTGGACAGAACAAGGCACGCTAGCTTGACATAGCTAACCTACCAGCTTTATCTTACCACTACGTTAAATAAATAATGAAGGTCCAATCATTTTTTTTGATGCTATTGCTGTATGTCAACATGCATTTCGCTAGATAACATTATAATATCATGTCAGTAAACGAATTAAATACATATATCAATATTCAAAAGTCAGGGACATTAACTTAGCATAGCAATCACTCTGCTTACCTCGATATGCTACTTTAAAGGACCCATCGTATGCCCATTTTACCTCAAGTTGATATGGTTCCTTGGGGTCTTAATGAAATGTCTGTAACATATTTTGGTCAAAATACCACAAGGCTCATTATTAATGGCATCCTTTTTACCCTGCCAAACACAGCCATTCTGTCAGCGAGCTGTTTTGAGCACTTATGCTAATGAGCCAGCTAACCCCTCCCCCCGCCCTCCTCCTCCCTCCTCTACGGTTTTTCATTATATCGTTGTATTTGTCAACTTGTGTCTGTAATTGTAACACAACATTCAAATACACTTCACCTGCAATGTTGTCACTTTTTAAAACCCTTTATCTATACAGGCGTATTTGTGCCAAGTGTGAGCAAATGCCTACAGAGCCTGAGAATGGATGCTGCAGGGAGATGCCACAGGTAAAATTATTTGTGAATGACATGGTAATTATGCAGTCATGTTGTTTTATATTCCATGATACTTACACTTTCAATATTCAAGGTAACAAGAAGACTACTGCAGCTTCCAAACCAACCAACGTGCATCATCCGGGACTTTTAGCTGTGTGATTGAATGTGTTCTCACTACAGAATGCATTCAACATCTATAGAGCAGACTATGGGCCTTATGTCTAAGGGGAATATAGCAGTAAGTTGTTTTGTTTTTTATGCATATGAGTCATCAGTGATTTCTGCAATACAAATATAACTGGGGAAGAAAATACAATAAATTCATCTTCCCTCTGTCTTACTTTGCTTACTGCTCATCTTGCATGTGTCAACTGTTGACATGTTACATACCAAAACTGTTTCTATAGACTTGCTTCAAAGAATGCCAGAAGCTTTGTTAGCTGGTCTTGGGGCTTTCTGGGACGGAGAATCTGGGTGGTCCTGCTCTCCTGCTCCAGATGCTGCTTTGGAGGATCTGTCTGACAGGCCACATGATGTAGCCTAGGACACTGTTCAGATGTTCTTCCTTAACCACAAGAGCAGCAATGTTATTCATGTTTTTTCCTGAATGTAATAAAAGGAAAATACTCCATACTGTAAATAAAATGTCATCTCACTGACCATTATCCTTGCACTGTAATGCATGAAACATGAACTAAAAGCCAATACATCTCTAGCATTTGAAGAAATGTTGTATTTTCTATTACATCTAATATCAGTTTCACAACACAGAAAAGTAGGTACAATAACATTGGCATACTACCAACCCGGCATTTTTCTCATGAATCATTATGAAATAATCATACAGTGAACAGTATTTTTAACTTGTGCTGTACTATACACAAAACCCTCAAATGCCCCACATTGACAAACTGTTTTGGTAACTGCAGGTGAGTCTAAGCTGCTTATCAAGTTGTTTATGAATGATGCCTTTTTAGTGCGAGAATTCTCTAACCTTAACAACGGGAATCATACATTTTAGCGATACATTATTATCCGTTGGTTATCAACTACTATTATTAGCTATGATACTGTCTTGAGCAATCTACAGCGCTAATAGCTAGCGAGCTGTTTACGGCCACAACCCACACAAAGTTCTAAATGCCCGTGATATGTTGTGCTGTTGGACGTGACAACAGACGCCAAATAAACCTAGATGTACAATTGATACAATCGTGAATAATTGCTGTGTCTTCTCTCTGCAGCTAAACTCTCCTGAGCAAGCTAGAGTGCTAATAGCTAGCGAGCTGTATAGCTCTTTTCTATGGGCTTTAGCTACAACTCGTTAGCCCATATTGACACTCTTGCTTGCTCAGGAGATAAGACACAGCACTTGTAGGAGCCAAATCATAGGAAAATGCTTTGTTAATATTTTGCATTTGAATATTTAATTTACAATAT